>NC_072827.1:17397033-17697033 GCF_027744805.1 Dunckerocampus dactyliophorus
CTTTAACCGAAACATATTCTAACTGATTTGTGATTGTTGACAAAGACAGCGATGTGACAACACAATCAACACGGACACCACCTTTGTGTTTTGCCATGAGTTATTTCTTGAATTCACTTGTGTTTCTCACCTCAAGTCTTTTTTTTCTTTTCTTCTCTTTTTTTTCTTTTTATCACTGCTGCAAAATGCAACACAGCAAGAGAATAATTTTGAATTTCTATTGAACCCCTACATATAACAACTTTAAATTAAGAAGGAGATATGTTGCAGTAACAAAATGTGATGTATTTTCTATTAGCTGTGTGTCTCTCGCCCTTGTAGCACTAAACCTACAAAGTTCCCTTATCTATGGTCATTGGATTTTGGTCATAACCGAAAGAAACCCTAAGAAATTGGATGAGAAGCTTGGCCGGGTGTAGCTCAGAGTAGAGTTGCTGCTCCTTTACATCGAGAGGAGCCAGTTGAGTTGGCTCGGGTATCGGCCTCCTGGATGCCTCCCAGGTGAGGTTTTCCGGGCATGCTCAACCGGGAGGAGGCCTCAGTGCAGACCTAGGACATAATATTTCACAGCTGAGGTGTCGGTGTCTTCCCGGTGGAACTGGAAGAGATGGCCGGGGAGGTCTCGACCTGAGACTACACCCTATACCGGATAAGCGGTATAAAATGGATGGATGGATGGCTGGATGTTCTCCCCATGCTTGCATAGGTTTTCTGTGGGTACACCAGCTACCTCTCGCATTCCTAAACACGCATGTTAGGCTAATTGGAGACTGTAAATCATCCATGTGTGTAAATGCGAGTGTGAATGGTTGTTTGCCTGTATGTGCCTGTATGTACCCATTTGCTCACAGATTCACAATCACAAATCAGGTCACATTTGTAGTTCTACTGAGCCCCTTTTTGCACACAGAGCCAAAAAAAAGAGAGAAATCGTGTTTATGTAAGTTCAGAAGCTCCTCAAGTTAGAATTTTTGGAATGACAGACAAAAAAAGAATCCAAGAGAACCCTAAAGAGCCTGTTTTCTCCTCAATGGTAGCAGAATCAGAATCAAACTATGCTGGTTCTTGACAGTTCTGCACGAAGAAAGCATTGCTGTCTGTGTGGGCAACGTAGGCGAGTGACACTCAGCAGTTCAACACGACAGCTGTCATTTTCACATCGAGGAAGGCAGCCTGGCTTTTATGCTTACTTAGTCTTTAGTCTTCCTCCAACTGGAAATCTTCTCTAAAGGAGTTGTTAAACCAGAAGAGAAACACATTTAATACATTTATACTGTGGCATCACAGGCTTCTCTGATGCAAGATGACAAAAAACACACACACACAAACCAAAATTCAACAGAAACATGGAGTTAAAGCAAAAGGGAGTACATGTACAGTCTTGCAGTATTGTATTGTGAGACATCAAGAAAAAAAACCAACCACAAAATAGCCTCAAAGTACACCCACATGGCATTTATCCATGCACATACATCAGCCAAAGTTTTCTTGTATATCCCACTGAGAGGCCCAAATAAGTACACTTAGTTACACATGGTGGATGGAATTGGCTCTATTGGTAAAAGATGTATGTCTAACGTAAGTGTAATATTGGTATAGTAAGCAAAGGCTGTTGAGTTTGCAGGAAGAAAATGGTCAGGTCTTATACCTGAATTATACCTAAATTAACTCCTCAGTCACTCACGCTGTACACATGACACATTCAAACATGAAGGACATAAAATACAGTAATAAAACACTAAATACAATTACATAGTAAAAAAAAAAGAAAAAAAAAAAAGGCCCACTGGCAACCTTTCCATGTCAATAAAAAGACTACTGTACTTTGAAGTTACAACAGTTACTTTCAGACGTAGTAGTTTTGTGATTTCCAGTCGTCCTTGAGCGTGACATGAGTCCTGACTGTGTGTGTGGCTGTGTGCAGAGAGGACAGTTGAATGTGCTGATGTTGTTTTGGGGTGGTTTGTCTGACAGTGGCTTTTGTTTTTGCAATAAAGAGACTGTTGATCAACAACCTCCACCTCATCCTTACAACATCCAGTTAGACGCAAGGACGACGATGCGACCCACTGTAACAAGTTCTCAAGTGAGTCTCATGTTCATGCACTAAAATTATTTTTTTTATTAATTTATTTGCGCAAGTTAGTAACCACAAAGCACTGTAACGTGGAACGCCGTAAACCAAGGACCACCTGTAATTTGTAACTTTAAAAAGATTCTTTCAACAATGTTGTCTGTGTTGTTTTTTGTTCTTTTCTCTCTGTTTGGTTCCCCTCAAACACACACTGTCAGGTGGCATCACCAATAAATCCAACTGCAAACTGCAACAGAAGGAATATTTCAGGCTGCACTCTGGAAGCACTCACACACAGGGAGGGAGCAGAGCGCTTTTGACGTATTGTCTTTTATATATTTCAAATTTATGCATTCTTTTTGCTCTAATTTTAATGCTGGTGTCTGTGGTCCATGTAGCGTTCACTTTTGAGCTCAACTGAACCAAACCAAACCACACCAGAGTTCAGTTGAAAGCAGACAGAGACCCATCTCTCAAGATCGCACTGGGGTTTGGATGACTGATTTCACCCAAATAAACCCCACAAGCAGAGTAAACACATTAGAATTTATTTTAATCGAACCATACATGACAAGTGTGAACGCACCCTCAGACTCCCTAGTTGCACAGCAAATTTGTTCTGGCACTACAGTATAAAGGCATATAGGTCCCCCATCCATTCATCCATTCATCTTCTTCCTCTTATCCAAGTTCAGGTTGCGGGGCAGCAGCCTAAGCAGGGAAGCCCAGACTTTCCTCGTCCCGTCTACTTCATCCTGCTCCTGACCAGTTACCCAAGCCACCTCATCTGGCTCCTCTCAGTGCGGTCTGAGGTATAACGTTTGGGTGTTAATTGTGTGATAAGTTTGTTGTTTGTCAGACTCTTATATTGAGTAATGACCTCCTGCAATTTCCAACGGGTTGACAAGCTGGTTGTGAGTTTTTTCATAGCTCATGATTGGCTCCTGTCAAATAAAGAGCTGACTGGTCATCACGGACTTGTGCGTGCCACAATATGCCATTTTTTGACTTGGCCATGTGCAAATTATACACCGGTGCGGCTTATATAAGAACAAATCTGTTTTTTTCCTGTAAATTTAGTAGTGTGGCTTATACGCCGGAATTGTGGAGACCATCCTGGAAAAATGTGTTATTCTAAATTAATAAAATAAGT
Organism: Dunckerocampus dactyliophorus; assembly: GCF_027744805.1. NCBI lineage: Eukaryota > Metazoa > Chordata > Actinopteri > Syngnathiformes > Syngnathidae > Dunckerocampus > Dunckerocampus dactyliophorus. Next base: position 17,400,261 of record NC_072827.1, read on the forward strand.
ATTTATTTAAGGTGATCATAATTGTCTGTGTTATCCATATGCCCTTTGTTTACATGATTCCTCTGAGCACAAAATGTCTGCATATGTACGTCTTTAGACAGTAATCCAAAGTAGGATGTATTACATTGTCTTATGACAGACCTTTCTATACATGACTTAACCATCAGCAGACTCAAGCTATTATCCCGATTGTTATAGAGGCTTAACAGGAAGGAGACTTAATGTAATTGGTGGGAAACAGGTTTGGTCTTTCCTGACAATAGAGGGTTGAGAGAGCACAGAATTTGTGAATTGGGTGCAATGAAGTGAAAATGAGAAAATTGGGGTAACTGGTGTGTGAGGTATAGCATCTAAGTGATCAGCCCTATTTGCTTTAACGGCTTTACACATCCCCATTAGCCAGCATGAAACATGTTTTGTGTGATGTACTTTTTGGTTAAAACAGTCCGTTTGCAAGGATCATTGACAAAGCAGCACCGCAACATTAACTACTACATGTCATACAGTGGATGCAGGGGTGGCATTTAGCTTGCGTATGAATTCACATTGTGTTCAGTGGGTTTCCTCAATAAATATCAGCATTTTTTATGGTAATTTTATGGTAGGACGTCGCTTACCATTCGCTCTCCTAAAGTTAATGATCAACGAGAAGTAACCTCATACGCTAACATAGCAGTCTACAATATTGTTCACTACTGCTTGCTTTGGAATAGCACAAACAGATGAGATTCAAATCAAAGTAATTTGTCCAAAAAATGCTGCTCAAATACAGACTGGCAGTCCTACCAAACCAAGGGAAATTAAACACAATTGGAAGTAGAAACCTACCAATATAAAACAGCACTACACATCAATTAACATACTAACATTTCTGCTCATAATCCAAATGTCTTAATTCCCTTTTGTCATGGCACTAAAACTCAACCAATTATGCTAACCATGCTAACCAATTATGAATACACTTTTAAATGAGATTTCTTTGGAAAACTATAAACTATCCATCCGTTTTCTTCCGCTGATCCAGGTCCAGGTCACGGGGCAGCAGTCTCAGTAGAGAAACCCCGACTTCTTGGCCTCCGGCCACTTCTTCCAGTTCCACTAGGCGGGACCCCCAGCTCAGCTGTGAGACATAATCCCTTCAGCCTGTCCTCGGTCTTCCCCGGGGCCTCCTTCAGGCTGTGGCATACTCGGAACACCTTACCCGGGAGGCGCCCAGGAGGCATCTGGACTAGATGCTTTAGTCACCTCATCTCCTCTCAGTGAGAAGCAGCTATCCTTTGAGATGACCAGATGACCAAACTCTTCACCCAATCTCGTCGGGTGAGCCCAGACACCCTGCGACGAAAACTCATTTCAACCCCTAGCGATCTTGGCCTTTCAGTCACCATACAGGTGAGAGTAGGAGAGTCGATCGGCCGGTAAATTGAGAGCTTTGCCTTCTGGCTCAGCGATTCGCCTATCAAGCTCATGCTTCAGCCTTCCCTCACTCCAGAACGAGATCTCGAGATGCTTGAACCTTTACCTGGGGCAAGACCTCACTTCCAACCCGAAGGGTGCAATGCTCCCTTTTCCAGCTGAGAACCACGCCCTCAGATTTGGAGGCGAGTCTCATACCAGAAGCTTCACATTTAGCTGCAAAGCACCCCAGTAAACACTGATTGTTACAGCTTGATGAGCGCATCAGGACCACATCATCGGCAAATCTATATACTATATCTTATCAAAAGTAAAAAAAAAGCACAACTAGTAATGAACTCATTTCTATTCATTTAACTTTGTTTGATTTAACTTTGTTTGATATGGCTATGAAGAAAACCTTGTAGTTTCAGCTGCAAAATCAAATCTCATTACAAATAAAGCTAAGCTGCTTATATTGCTGCTGAAGTTTAAGGCCAAATAAAAAGTACTATAATAAAAGTCATAAAAGTGTGTTTTCTTGACCGTACCGATGCGGTTTTCTTATACTTGCCTCACGCTATAACGACTTAATCCCACTTATAAAGAGTCTCTGTCACAGCGTGCCAGCATATGGTTTAGTTTCGAATCAACTGATGTCAACCAGCCACACGTTTGCAAAGCCTACTCTGTGTGAATGATCAATTGGAGTATTCTAGTGTGGCCTCACCTGTGCAGCTTTTAAGTCTCTTGGGTGAAAACTGCCCTGTGTGTAGTGAGACACATTTTCCCTCTTGAGGGAAATTGTTGTGTGTGGGGGGCTCAGCAGGGCCTCTGGGAAGACATTATCGCCCACCCACCGATCCCCATGGGTTGTGTCTCACAAAATCTTTGCCAGGGCAGACTCAATGCGATTTGTTACTCCTTGTTTCCTATTACATTTTCTTCCACAGATGTGATTCTTTCTTTATTGTACCCATTGTCAACATCATGGCTGGTTCCACAAAAAAATTATTTTCAGTTGTGTAGACCACTAGCCTGACATCCTTGACCAGAGATCTTCAACAGAAGGTCATTCTGCACGGGCATTGTGATTTTTTTATTGATTAGGCATTTTTTGTTGACATTTTAGATTTCCTACACTTAGTCTTATGAGTGCATAAGTGCGTTCACGCTGACAAGTGTAACCCACCTGGTACAGCCAGCCCTGGGCTTCGCCTGGGCTCAAACTAGGGTCTGCAGAGTGAGAGTCGAGAAGGCTGTCCATCAAGCAAGGGAGTGAGCTTTACCTCAACATTAAGTATCTCATATAAACATAACCAAAGTCTTTTCAACAGCATCACTGTCATCTGACCTCAACATGTACGTATGTCTCAAATATTTGGATACTAGATGGTGGTGGACATAAATAAAAAGACACACATTGATAATCCATCATTCTCAAAACATGGTGACTCGAATTGCAGCTAATTCTGCTCATAAATAATTTATGACTTAAATCTGAGCCATGAATTACATTGATTTGACTCTCATTATGATCTCACCTCAGGAGACAGTTGACCTAGCAGTGTTAAACATCCAATGAAGATTGTTTGGCCAGAGAATAGCTCTCAGAGTGAATGCCAGTGAACATACGTACATTACTGGCATTTGTGAGGTCAGTGGTCACTGATGTTGAGGGACAGGCCCTGGCTCAAAATCTATGTTGTAATTCATCGAAAAGATATTGATTGGGATGAGATCTTGAGATCACTCAAGCATGCCTTGATGGACGTTGCCTTCCCAAACTGTTCCCACAAAGTTGGAAACATACAATTGTCCAAAATGGCTCTGTTAAATAATTAGAACTGAGGGGGAAACTGAGTCCAATACCCAAGACTTTCAACAATGTAGTGTATCATACTCATAGTGTATCATACCAACAGTTTGTTAATGTTCTGGTAAAACTAGCATATTCAACTTGTTTAGGTTAAAATACACTATGAAAACAAATGTCACAAAAATGGCACTCGGCCATTTACATTGTGTAAAAGTAGCTCCCACAAGAAAAAATGTTGACGACCACTGCACTAAACTGTACCTGGGAGGAGAAGAGTGACTGCAATATCCAGATCCATTCAAACTGAGTTTATGCTTGAGTAATATTCTGTTATTGAGGGAGATTTTTCACCACACTGCAGTTCCCATGTCTAAATATTAATGCTACTTTTTATTTCCAAGAGATTGTGTGATACCACATTCATGACTGGAGGAAATAAATTACTCAATATGTTGGTTTTAATAAAGGGCTAGACTCATTTATAATATGCAAATATTCATTTTGACTAATAGGATTTGTTCCCCTAATTTATATTTGCTGACACAATAGTCTACATTCGTGATGATGAAGGACTAAAATGAATGCTGGATGATACAGAATCTGGTTGAATATGTAAAGTGAGCAAGTATGTTATTGCAATCTCCTGAGGATGGATGGCTTTGGATATAGAGATGTGATAAGGGGTTGGCTATGCTTTATACATGCTAACCCTCACACATCCTGCATTTACCTAGCTTTATCTAGCTCTCTCTCCACACAAGCAGACACACTTTTCAAACTGTTGTGTAGCCTTCATGAGAGCAGACCTGTCCCCAGTGGACGCAGCTCCCATAGTAAGCTTCTAGCGTCTGTTCCTGTTTAAACGGCATTTAAATCTCTTTCTTGTCTTCCTTCACCCGCTCACCCTCAATTTCCATCATGGTGTCACATAAGATCATTGTGAACATGATAAGACACATGATTATCTTCAATCATTCTGACCTCACTTTGATTCTGGTCTTGTGCAGGATGCTTTGCAGGCGTAGAGGAGGGTGATGAGTAACAAGTGGCGTCACGGAGTTCCGATATGCGGACTGAATACATGAGGCTTGCGCGCTTGCTCCATTACCCTCTATGTCACATTTGGTTTTATACATCAAACTGATAGCAAGCACAGCCCATTCGGCTTTGAGACATGTAGAATTATGCATTTGGAAAAGATGGACAAATAGAGCTGACAGATCTGTTTTGCTTTGGTTATCAGGGGTCTTGGTCCTGTCAAAAGATTGCCTCATCCGCTCATGAAACCTCCCTCAGTGTTGCTCGTTACTACTCTTATGGGCGCCACACATGGGAGGCGATACCGCCTCTACTCCATTCATTTTCAATGGAACCTGCGCGATAGGGCGATTATCGCGTGTCGCCGTCCAGCCAAAAAACACGCAAAATTTGTGCGTGTGAAAGTTTCTGTTCGTGCGTGTCATCGTGCATCATGCTGGCTTGCGACGCAATCCCAGAAAGTTGAAAAATGTTCAACTTTTCATCGCTTTCGGCCAGACGAGGACCAATCAGCGGGAGTTTCATTGATCGACCAATGAGCGGACAGGATGCTAATCAGTACACTATACTGTACTTGCCGTGTCAGATTTCCTGGAGCTATTTGACATTACTAAAAAAAGAATATAGGGATATAAAGAAAAAAGCGGCATGGGAACTCGTCTGTGCCAGAGTAAACATATCGGGTAAGTTTACATTCATTTTACACTGACATTTATATAAGTTTATCTTCAATACTAGCAAGATCGGGTACTAGCAGGAGTACTCGATCAACACCGGCCGCTTTTCCTCCTCTGAACTACATGAAATACCCCTAAATTCCCTCCACATCTGACAGCCAATCAAAACCGCGGGAGACTCGTACAATTCGCTCTGGTTGTGAACACGTCGCTCACGGGTGTCGCTGGTCACAGACGCTCGTCGTCTCCCGTGTGCATGGTTTGCTATGCGTTGGCGATGAGTTTCGCCAATCGCAGTCGTTTGTCGCTGCCCGTGTGTGGCGCCCATTATCCTGAGAATGTCCTTAAAGTGTCTTTAAATTACACAGAGCGCACTGCTGTCCATGACAACATGACAACATAATTGCCTGCATCATCGATTGTCTCCTCTGCAAGTCGCCGTCTTTAAAATGGTGAGTGAGGTGAGGCTTTTAGAGGTGTTCCTTACAAATTTAATGGAATAACTAAACAGCATTTACATGGGATTTATTAATATCTAAAAAATAATGAAGAAATCATGTACTTATTAATTTTAGATCACATTAACTTTGGCCTGTGGCAATGTCGTTGAAAGTTTTTCAGTGACTCGGACACCTTGCTTAAGTTTTAATAGACATCATTTTCTGTAAACTAATTGACACCTTCTGTCATCCAGTCAGTGTTGTCACAAGTAATTTTCTTCAAGCCCCGTTCTATGACCTAGACCAGATTCAAATATTTTCAACAGAAAAGCCAGCAGCATTGTCACTATACACTTTGAAACATTGATATTCTTTGTGAAAACCATTTCTCATTGAAAAACAGAAACATTGCACACTTGAATTGAAATGCAGGTGCTAATGATGTATTATTCTTCCCCTCCCTCCAACTGTGACTGAAAAAAACATGAATAGCTGTGTGTGCAATACTCTGTTCTCCCACTGTTAATCATACTTGCGCTGGATCAAGAAGCATCGCTGGAAGAGGGAAACAAAATAAAGAAAAAAGATTAATCTCACAGCTTTGAACTCAAAGGCTCCCATTGCTTTTTTCATGTTTTAGTGAGCATTCATAATTCATCCTCCTCCCAGGTGTGGGATTTAAAAATGCTGACAGTGTGATTATTGCACAGGTGTGCCTTAGGGTGGCCACAATAAAAGGACACTCCAAAATGTGTGGTTTGATTGTATTATAAGCATGTAAGCATAACATTGTCTTTTGTATCGTTTGGATAAAAAGACATCATCCATAAAAAGTTGAAGAATACAAGTTAAAAATAGTGACTGGGACTGGTAAAGAGGTGACAACTTAATTTATCCTAGTGCATCAGCGACTGCCAACATCTTGTATTTTGTTCTTATCTCCTTACCTATCATTTTCAAATTATTACAACCTGAAAAGATGGCTTCTAGAGAAATATCTGACTACTCATGTTGAAATGTTAGTTAATATAGGAAACAACATATGCCAACCCACATGCCTAGACACCCGAGGCTATTTGAATCAGGTGATAAGCATGTGGAGGACTTGTTTTGGAGACAAGTGGCCTCTAGCCTCAAGCAGATTATCATAACCAGCCAGTGTGACATTAATGTGTCTAAAATCAAATGGAATAATGGCCACCCAACATTTTATAAGTGCAATAACAAACCATATTTCCCTAACATCTCCCATATATGCAAGAATATTACAGTTCTTGTAAAGTATGAAATGTCTAGCTGTGTTCTTGTCGCTTCAAGAAGCAATTTCTAGGCCCCTGAGCGCATTGGATGTGGTCAACAGTAAAATTAAATCAAAATTTTTGATTGATCTCACAGAACTCGGTCACTTGTAGTGTAGTGGTAATTAGCTGATAGTTTACAGAGGTCCAGGTTAAGGTCAATAATGTGTGTGTAAAGCACTGAATGAATGCCTAGGCCATATAGCACAACCAGCCGTCTCCCTAGAATTGATCTACAGTAAGCTGGAGCTTTCATTGTCATGCACGTCTCCCAGTTGTTTCTAAGATGTCTGCGCTCCAGTGAAATAAAAGCTAGCTGTAAAGAAGTTCTTAGTGTGCACATTCTTGCCTTGAATAAATGATTCTGACAGTGCATGCTTCAAAAGATTTCTGCAGTCATTCAAGGATAGATCTTGTCTTCTCAACATAAGGGAACAGGTATCGTATCAAAGGCTCACAAACTGTCTCCCGCTGCAGGGAACATAGAGACTGCTGCAAGATGAAGAGGAATCAGCAGGTTCTGACTTCGACTTTTAATGCCAACAAGAGTTAACCAGGCCATAACACCAAAGAGATAAATTAACTAAAGTCTTGTTATTAATGCTTCCATCATAAATTGTCTTAGCAATGTTTTGCATATGCCTACATATCTCATATGGCGAAAACATTTTCACATATCTCCTGATAATCCTAATAATCGGTACAGTTAAATATCTACTGGAAGGGTTTAAGCAATGCCTTATCAAGGGTTAAAGGAAATGTATACTGTATATCTTTTGAAACATTTTCCGAGGCCATATGACATTCCTTGGCCATGCAGACCACACCACAGTTTCTCTCTATTTAGCTCTATTTGTTCTCCTTGTTATGAGCAGTATAGAATACAGCAGGGGTCACCAACGTTTTTCCTTGAGAGCTGCTTTTACAAAATGAAAATGGCCAAGAGCTATTCATTTTTGTAACATTTATTTTCAGAGCTTCTTTTAAACCCAAACAAAGCGAATATGCTTGTTTTACCAGAACATTAACAAAATGCTGGTGTCCACAACTCACATTTTGTATTTCAGAATGCATTTCTTTCTACTGTTCTTTCATTATTAACTGAAAACCTGAATGAAAAGCAGGCTTGCGGGCACCTCATGTGGTCGTGGGGGGCTACCTGGTGCCCGTGGGCACCACGTTGGTGACCCCTGGCATACAGTATGTTGCAGTGAGTACCTTTGTTGAAAAAATCAACAAAAGTCATTTTGAACTGCATTTCTATTGTCAGTAACTCACGAGAATCTTCGCACACATTTTATGAACATCACATTTTCCCCCCATAGGAACACAGAAACCTAACCCTTAACCATCGTCCCAATGATAGACCGGTGGGGCCCTGACCAGTCTCCCATTCAGTCATTTGAGGTCATGTCTATCATTAACAGGAACACAGTGGCAAGTAAATAATTATTGTGATATTAAATTGGATCTTAAATCAGTTTTCATTCATTCATAGTCGTTCTTAATAATTACTAATTTATTTTCATGGTTTTATTATTTTACTTGTTTAAAACACCATTTTCACATATTTTATGTGATTTAGTTTTTTCTGTTGTTGCGTATCAGCTTGATTTATTAGCTAGCTACCTCAATATACTGTACTTCAGAGTTTAAAATAAAAAAATATATATTATTTGGATGTATTGTGTTCTTTACGCTATCAGCTATCCTATGATTTGAAATACACTACATTTATAAATTTACCAGACACATTAGGTGTATTTGCACAAAATATCGGTATCGCAGCGGTATTGCTGATGCCACCCTGAATTTAACCAAAAAGGAAATCAGTGGTATCGCACATCACTAGCAGCGAGTGATGTCACATGCTCATCTGGCACGCTGCTGAATTTGCTTGCTTTGCGTGGGAGCAAATCTGGCTCCAATAAAAAACCTCTTCCTCAACTGGCTGCAGGACGTCTTTCCAATGATCTGGTTGACAATAGCTTTATGTCAGAAATACCTTGCAGATTATATTCATTCAGATTCTGGTGTTCTGGTAAACTAACCATTCCCATTGACATAAACATGGCAAATATGACTGAATGAGGAATACAGACTAATGAAAATTGCAAACACGAGGGTCAAACTGCATTGCTGACGCAGGAATATAATGTCATTTGACTTATTTGGTGAAGATTAGGTTGCTTATATGCTATATGTGATATGCTATTGTATGCTATTTGTTCAACCCTTTTACTGTTTCATTATTCACTGAGATTTGACATTTGTGTCTCCTTCCCAGGCAGAGCCAAAGGGACACAGCCAGCATTGACCTCCACTTTGTGTGAAAATGATCATCTGAGATTGAAACGCCAACCCTCCCCATCAGAGCTCCACTATAACCTTAATGAAGACTTTGTTAACACCGCTGTTAAATGTACATCAAGTGATTGAGAGTGCAGAAATCTTCCCTTGGCAATAGGAGGTGGGAGCAGTCCAGATAAGAGTCTCGTATGGGAATCCTTATAGATGATCACGCCTCTTGATGAAAGCCATCAACCTCCCTATTTGATGGCGATTACGCTTGATTGATCCGTGGGCCATATGTGAGTGGGTTCACTGAGAGGGCACTCAATATCATAAAATGGTATACATTGCTCCAAGATATTCTTGCAATCAGCCCATAATGGACTGGAAAAAATGTTATTAACACTTTCATTCCTGCTCTTTAACTTTAATAAGCAGTTTATATACAACTGCATACTATCTTCATTTTTAAAAACATATACATATTACAAGGTATTTTTTCTGCCCCATATATTTAATGGATGTAAACTCCCATGCACACACTTCAGTTATACTTATTCACAGGCTGGAGTCACTGGTCTTGTGCAGGGGTGCCCAATACGTCGATCGCGATCCACCGAGCGATTCCAAAGGGCAGCCAGTCTGACATCTTATCTTTTCTGACACTTGGGTCACCACGCATGTGCGTACAACCGCACCAAGTGCTGCAAAACTCAAGCAAGTTACCAATTTGCCAAGTTAGCCTCCAATCTATTTCTTCTGCGTTTGTCTCATCTGCCAGTCAGCTATTGCTGTTCCGAAGAAGGGAAATGCAGAACAGCATTTTTGGACTGTTCATAAAAACTAAGACACGAACTTCCCTTTCAAAAGCAAACCGAGAATGAGAAAGTTGAAGGAACAAAAATACCAGCTGACTACAAAAGCAAAGGCAAAGCATCATTCTGGGTGAGTCACATCATTCAGCACAAGAAGTCCTTCCAAGAAGGAGAGCTGGTAACAGAGACATTATTTAAAGCAACTGTCACTGCAAGGTGCACCAACATATATTGTACATATAAGAATACTCATGTTTTTACAGTAGTCAGTAGATTATTAGTAATTTTAGAAGTAGCCTGCATGCTGAAAAAGTGTTTTTCAATACATTTTACACTGTGTGTTGTGTGTGTGTGTGTGCATGCCTGTCCAGGCTAGCGAAAAGCCCTCCCCACGACGTAATGTCCCATTTCCTGTACATATTTCAAGTAAGGACTAAAAGCGGACGAAAAGACGAGGCATTCGGCGAGTATATGTATATCAGAGAGTATAGGCGACAACAGCAGGCAGGCCCCAAGGTCAAGGTGCGGTGCATCTGTTTTTGAACAGTTGACCTCCTTAAAAGGACAAAGATAAGTGAATAAGATGAAAGCAGCATGCTGCTGTTGCTCAGTACAGATGAGAACGAGCACACTGCAACTATTAAAAGGATAGTTCGGATTTTTTTTACATGAAGTTGTATGACATCCATACAATGCTGATGGGGATGTCATACAACTTCATGTAAAAAAATCCGAACTATCCCTTTAACACTGCACTTCACGTAAGGAACTTTACTAAAAATAAAATAATTACACAGTTAAAACTCTTACTGCTGCTTCCCAAAAAGAAACAATGTAAACCAGGGGTGTCCAAGGTGTGGTCCAAGAGCCATTTTTAATCCACAGCTTGTTCTTTGTTCATTCTAATGAGCTTTATTAGTAGATATTACACTAAAGCATATATACTGTATCTTATAGTACAATATACCAATCTATATTGGATTGGTCATAGCATCTTTACAGTAATGTACACATCAAAATGGCCCCCACATACATTTTTCTGCATGCCATATCAAAATTTAGTTTTTTTGTTTGTTGATTTTATTTATTGGAGAATTGGAGATTGTAAACATCGCACCTTCAGTATGCAGACACATTGCAGATGTCCCCCAAAACCGCCCCCCCCCCCTTCTTTTTTAATGTTTACAGGTATAAATCTTACTTATTCATAGACTTTTTTTTATTCATTAATGGACTTTATTTAATTTGTATTTTTTCCTGACTTTTATTTTAACTTACATCAAATCAGTGACTTGCCCGTTATTGATCATATCATTTACAAATGCACAAACAGCTGTTAAATACAGAAAATGCTGACTAAATAATCCCCCCCTCATCCCCTTGGCACCCCCTCTAGCGTACTGCCCCTTTGCGCAGCATTAGTGCATAACCCACTTTTTAGTGCCACTGATGTCGACATATATGGGACGATTTTTCATAGAAATGCCCCAACTGGCTCAGATGGCTAACTTTTCAATCAGGGTCAACAACATCAAATCTGGTCGGATGTAATTTGTCTTTCGGTGAACAGACTGGTCGTACGACAATCAGCTGAATTTCTGTCATGTCAGAAATGTGGTCAGTCGAAACAGGCTTTCAATTGGATTTCCCAATCTTGGAGTCTTTTTTGCTTCTCTGTGTCTCTGCAAAGTGGGGGTGATATGATGGCACTCTAAGGCATTACACTCCTACGCTCTCATGTGAAACTGCTGGTGGTAACAACCGGCATCCATGTAGAGAAATGTTAATTCCGAAATGGGAGTTTCATACATATACCTGGATACATAATATATAATATATTACAAGAAGATAAAATGTATTGATTCTGGGGAAAAAAAAGTCTTTGTTGATCAGACAATGCACACCAGGAAGAATTAAAACACGCTACATCAGCACAATTGGATGAGACAGTGCCAAATTTGTGTCATATTTACACAATAGCTGCACCTGGCTCCTTCTGTTACAAATGTGAACTTCACAATTACGGCATTACAAGCCACATGCAAAATGAATTATGTGCTTGGTTCATAAAACCAACCAACTTTTCTCCCAAGTTGTTCGCTCTATTATTTGATTAAAAAAAGCCTCCATGCAGACTCAGCTACTTGTCATTCATCTCCAGTGCAATGAGAAGCAGCAACCCTCGCTTCAGAGAGGAGGTCATCTTATTTTGGAGAAGCAGGACTGAACCAGCCCGTAATCTCAAACAAAGCTACCGATTTAATATAAAACCCATTTACTGAAATATTGTCATTTCCTCTCATTTGGGGTTTTAACATGGGGTCTCATTGGTCTCACTTCTTCCATATTCATGCTCCCTTTGGGTGATATCAAAAATGTCATCATATGCAAAAAAGGATTTCTGGATGCCCAACAGTATAAATAGAACCGAAAGAGAAGGGTATTCAGCTTTTCAGCGAAAATAACATTACCATCCAAAAGAATAATCTTGACATTTAAATGTTGATATCATCACTGTCAGTTTATAGTTTATTTTTCTATCACATTGAAACATCAAAATGCAGTAATGGTACTTAAATAACAACTTTAAAATAATTTTGGTAATTGATTGGTCATTTTTAAAGATTGTATTTTATGTGATAAAAAAGACTAGGTTAGATCAAAATATTGAGAGATTTTATTGCATTTTATTTTCTTGTTTACACACTGTTCAGTTGGTTTTCTTTTGTAAAGAGCATGGGGTTATGATATTGTACTGGCTAAAGTTGCCAGAGAGTTGGGGTCAAGAGTGAATTTAATGTTTCTTATATACTGTATGCTGTACAAACAACAACAAAAAGTCAGTCTTTCCAAAAATGCAGTGGAGACTGGCCAGAGAACGCCAAGTGCTTCCGAATCCTGACCGGAACTAGAACAGAAAGAGCAACGTATCAGTAAACTGTCTGAACTCTGATAACTCACAAGACGTGTAGATCATTTGGTCAAGCCATTGTTGACTACCAAACATGGTAAAACTGAACTCTCTGGCAGTGAAGCAGTGGCGTCCTCAGGCAGAAGTATGCTGCTAATTGCTAACCCGAAGCAAGTATGTCTTTTCAGCCAAGTGGCAAGGCGAGAGAGAACTTTGCCATGCCCACTCCGAGAACAGAAACAACAGGCACAAAAACCAAACCGTGACACATCGTCTTGAAGCTGCTCAATGCCTTGTAAAGAGCTTTGTGATAACCTTATGGATTGACTGCATCACTTGGGATTTACTCTATTAAAATCTTAGTCGAACAGAAAAAAAAATACTACTTGATTGTATTCTCTTGAAAATAACCACTGTGAAGTCGAGTGTGACCTCTGACAAAATATACAATAGTACGGTGGAATCTCAATTGGGTTAGCGTGTTTTTCGGTTAACGTAAAAAATGTACGCTAAAATATTGCATCGGTGTGCATACATTTTCCAGTTATCTAGTCTTGTTAGCATCCTATTAGCTTGCTAACACATGGAAACAGGAATTGGAAGTCAGCCTTGTTGTCCGTCTATGATGTCATCAGCAGTTGACTGTGGTTCTTTTGCTAGCCAACTAAATGCCAACTAAATCCAACACAAAACACGTTTTTTTCATACGAATACAGTTTTACATGCATAAAGCAATTCTAAATGCATATAAATGACAAATGAGAAAGATAAATTAGGATTTAACTTTTACCTTGGTGTTTTGCTTTGAGTAATTTCTTGAATTCAGTAGTGTTTTCTGCATGTAAAGCTTTTATTGTCAAACTACAAAAACGTGTTTTGTGTTTTTGGCTTCTGAAATGGAATTGGATTTAGAAGATTTATTATGGGAAAAAATGATTAAGTTTGAGTGCATTTCAGTTAGAGTCAGACCTTCTGGAACGGATTAATGACGCTAACCGAGGTTCCACTGTATAGCTAATATATACAGAAAGGAAATTGGCCCCTCTAAAACAGATAGTTCAAAAGGAAAGTCAATAATGAAAAAAAAAATAAATATTGAATCCACAAAATGCAAGCAATTCAAGTGTTTAACCCAAAGTCCCAGTTCATGGCAGTGTAATGAAATCATTATAGCACAAAGGAAAACTCATATTAAACAACCTTGTATTTTAGACCCTTGGTGGGACTTGTCTCCGCAATCAGAGCCTAGTTAAGCAGAAGTTATTTTCCGAGGATTTCCCCATGGTAATGGATAAAAGACTCAAGAGATTTCCATCCGGTAAGCTGCATCTTGCCTGACCTTGAGAATCACTCATTAGTTCGTGGCTTTTCAAGAAACTAGTTCATACGATGACCTTAACTGTGAAGGTCACACAGAAGCATAATGCTGCCTCTGATTTTTTACAATTATTTTTTGACATGATGTATGTCTGTGTGCATGACAATCGAGGCTATAAAGGTGATTGAATAAAGAATAAAACATTATCAGGTAGGATATTACATGAATAGACATGCTATACATGGCATAGAAAGTCAATAACCTCCCTTTTGACACAACCCAACATTTATTCTTACCTAAAACAAATATCACAGGGTAATATTCCACTCAAACTACTATTTAAAGGGCAACCACTTCATTTTCAGATACTTCACATACTCTTTAGTGGCTTTAAAAGTTTCTACTCTGACAGCCTTACAGTTATGTGTGCTTTAAATCATAAATATTGGTTATTATTGTACTGTGTATTTGTTCAAATACTGGGAAACCACCTTCAAACAGAAGACTTAACAGCCACCACGACAGGATAGAGGGTATAAAATGGGGGAAATCATTTTTGGATCCCCTGTTGATTTTGTAAGTTTGTCTTTCAAAGACATGTACAGTCCATACTACAGTCCCTCGTTTATCGTGGTTAATTGGTTTCAGAACCGATAAGTCAATTTCAATATTAATAAATGAAATATTTCCGTACTTACAGCATAGAAAACATGTTTATAACTTTCTAACTAGAGCCCCGTAGACGGGAAATAAAACCCCTCACCTTTACACTCCTATTATTCTTTGCTTACACCACAGTGATCCTATGGGATCACTACAGGGACAAAAGATACCGCCACTTTAAGCATAGCATGCTACCGAGTTAACAAGTTAGCCTCCAACTTATTTATTCTAAACTTAAAATAGGGTTTCAAACAGAGTGGGGAGGAAGGACAAAGTAAGAAGCCAAAAACTTACCACTTCCACACGGAATGGGAGGATGACCTTTCTCACTCTATCATGTCGGACATGCCATGGCTGACTCCATGCAGTGTTAAGGTAATGTAACGTCTTGCCAATGTGACATTACTGACACCTAGTGACCAGAATACTATATATGACTTGTCTTTCAATATTTTTGACTAATAAGAGGCCACAGTCAACCATGAAACAGCAATCATTTATTAATGAATTACTACATTTTTTTAAAACAGCGATAGAGTGATGGAGCAATGTTGGACCTGCCAAATGTCGAGGCACGCCTGTATTTAATTAAAAAAACACAAAAAAAACAGATGCTCCAGCAGCACAGGAGCACCGCAGGGAACTTTGCTCTCTCCTATTCCGTTTATCCTGTATGCATCCGACTTTCAGTACAACTCTGAGCTCTACCATGTAGAGAAGTACACAGACGACGCGGCCATCGTGGGATGCATCAGGAATGGACAGGACTTCCTCAACTGGTGTGACGCAAACCACCTGCACCTCATTACCACCAAGCCCAGGGAAATGGTGGTGGACTTTAGGAGAAACAGGACACACCCAGAACCTGTTCTCATTAAAGGTGACCGTGTGGAGGTGGTTCACACCTATAAATACCTGGGAGTGCAACTAGATGATAAACTGGGCTGGACTGCCAACATGGATGCTCTGTGCAGGAAAGGGCAGCGCCGTCTGTACTTCCTCAGAAGGAAAATGAAAGGACACTGAAGAGGCTCCTTTCCATCATGGACAAGCAGCATCATCCAATGCACAGCATCATCTCCCAACAGAAGAGCAGTTTCAGTGGCAATTACTATCAAAATTTTTGATCACCCTGTAGTTGGCCGCCTTTGATAAGCGTTTCTAGTGATTAAAGGCCAAAACACCCACTGATTCAAAGGTACACTACTCATGATGTGTCCCAAAATTTACATCCTTCCCATTGCTGAGATAAAGTTCCCACACCACTCTCAACATCTACGCCTCATGTGATTACCATCTATCGGCACAAACGACAGTTTTCATCAAGTCCTGTGTATTTGTGATCTGCCAAAAACCAAATCCTTCAAAAACTGGGGCGTACGGAAACTGAGGTTCCGCTGTATACCCTTTTGTGTTTTCATTTAGGCTATATAATGTAAGAATGTTTGCAGCATTTCAATTTTGCCAAAGGTAAACCTACTAATTCTACTTTGTACCGTTAGTGGTTAACTAGTGGTGATTTGGGGTTTCTTGTACACTTGTCTTAAAATGTAAGGGGTAGTAGAGCTTTGTTGGGTTGGTGGATGACCCGTGGCTGGGCACTGGAAAAGTTCCTTTATTTTGAAATTCCAGTGCTGATGGTATGTTCTGGGAGGTATGCTCTTGGTTCCAATGAAAAAGATCACCTTGTGAGGTAAGGCTAGAACGGTTTTGACTGTGACATACACACATGCTGTATGTGCCCAGATTGGAAACCCAAGCATGTTGTGACTCACTTCGTAGCATGGAAATTGTGATGCTGTCAGTTAAGAACAAACAAAAAACAAACAGTATGAGGCCCATTTTCAAAAGCATTTTCATGTTCCTAAATGCCATTGTCATGTAAACCCACAGCCTCAAGGTTTTTTTTGTTTTGTTTTTTTTTAACCGTCCCTACATCTAAATGAAACATCTCAACCAGATCTGCAACAACACTTTGTCCTGTTTGACCTGTTTTCTCAAGGATAATTTCAGTCCTTCTTCAACTACAACATCAGTTCATGACTGCTCATCAGCGATAAGTGTAAACCAATGGAACTGTGTCTCCAAAGAAGATAGTAAGTGTGCCTAATCCTATTTTAAAACGCTTGGATGGGAAAAGCTGCCCGATATCCACTTTAGCCAGTACCAAAGCCTGCAGAAGCTGCTGTTCTACCAGAGCCGGCAGATCTGGACCAGTGAGACAAAGAGGAGCTAAACAGCAACATGCAGATCGTCTCATGGGCCATTCAGTGGGTGCCTAATTTGGCCCTTCACTAGAGGCATCAACAGAGTAAGTTGTAAATACATTATGTGTGGCCAACACTGGAGGCAGGGAAGGGATCATGGAAGGCACATATGGGGTGGGGAAAAAGATAAAGAGCACTTGAGGCTAAGAAAGAAAACAAAGGATAAACAGCAACCCCCACATAGAAAGTCAGTGGTGGCTAAAGGAGCACAGAGGGTGGCGCTGTGCACTCTGTAAACTGGGGGTGTCAAAATCTGCATTTCCACAAAGTGGTACGGTTCAGTTCGACACGGTATGGTTCAGATTGGCAAAAATGTTGGGTGTTTTCTTTTTAAAAGGGAGGCAATGTCTTTGGTCATTCTTTGTCGATCAATCAATCGACAGGAATGTCCTGCATATGTGAACCGTACCAACAATTCCAACTGATGCTAGACATGTTTTGGAACCTTTTACAATCGAAACGCTGAAAATGCATGGCATACCAACTAAGAAACTAGGATACATTGATTTTCATCTTATCTACAATAAATATCCATTCATACAGCTGTCAAAATATAACAACTCAATGAGCAGATCAAGAAATTAACAAAAGGCATCTTGGAAAAATGAAAAACTAATAATTAATAATCAGAATTTACTCATGTTCATGATAAAGTTGGCAATTGTTGCATTTACTATATGAAAATGGCAAGAATTATCAAAAAAAAAAAAATTCCGGGAAATAGAAGTCTTGGGTCTTGTTGTTTTCTTGGGAGCTAAATTAGCTCATTTACGTTCTATGAGATGAATGGTTTAAAAAAAATGCCTTACCCCAACAACCTTTCTTGGACATTCCAAATAAAGTTCACATTTTTCAATACCACCACTCAACTCTAGTGACATATTTGTCTTCACTCAAACTTGAGATGCAATGTGGGACATTGAGTCGGCCCTACCCACAGTGACGCCCTAAGGGAGATATAATGGCACTCCCCTTATGTGCGTTTACAAAAGAAATAGAATGGCATTGTTATTACTATTTAATTCGTAAGATAACGTATCACCCAATCATGGTTAAAACAATTGCAAATAAATACGCAGAAATCTTAGCACAAAATAAAATTCCTGTAAATAAGTGAATACATAACAATAATAGCAATAAATTAGAAATACAACAATCAACATCAAACTATTTAAATAGCCAAACAGTCTGCACACAATACACAATCTATATATAAGCTACATTTACAATATGCGATGATAACTATAAAACTATGATATAAAATACATATATACAACTATATACAAAACTATGTACAAAATGATAGGTGCAGGGAGACTTATGTATTTCATTCATAGTAATATAAACTGGGCATTGGTTTACATTTGAATGAACGTGACCTTTTCCATTTTAAGACTTCATAGTAATAATAAGTAATAATAATAAGTTTCATATAATATTTCATATATATAATTGAATATATATAATTATAGTGAAGGTACATTTTTTGGCACCCCCAGGAGGCACAGCATCTGCCTATATTGCCTAATGGGCTAGCCGGCTCTGCCTGTTCTGAGTTTATGGTCACAAGTGACTTCTTTTGTTCTAATGTTTACTGGCCAAATCCTACTGTCCAGTCAGATTGCTGTGATGTAATCACTTATACAGCTCACATCTTTACATAGCAACCACAAGACCATTTCCTGTAAGATGCTGTAATGTATTAGACATCATTAGGGTTCTCATTTAAGTTCAACAATAGCATTCCCCATCATCTGTAATATCTTTCATAGGATCTGAACATCAGAATTTAAAAATAAAATGTTTCATGTTTTATGTATATTAAAAGCCATATCATAAAATGCATTTCAAATGAAATCAAGTCCCCGTACTGTGCTTCATAACCATGCTTTCCACCTTCTCATTAATTAAACATGATATCTCTAGCCCTGAAATGTCCCAGAGTTCTTTAATGATTGATTTTCCCTGAACGCAAATGGTTTCCTAAATGTCCTCGTTCAAGAGCATCAGTGAAGATAGCGCAGTATAATTACTCCACATTTGGAGATAAGAATTGTCTGACAATTCAGTGGATGGCTGTTGGTATGGTGTATGTACTGGATATTCATGAACATCAGCAACGCATGTGTTAGACTTTGTC
This sequence comes from Dunckerocampus dactyliophorus, assembly GCF_027744805.1. Taxonomy (NCBI): domain Eukaryota; kingdom Metazoa; phylum Chordata; class Actinopteri; order Syngnathiformes; family Syngnathidae; genus Dunckerocampus; species Dunckerocampus dactyliophorus. Next base: position 17,419,334 of record NC_072827.1, read on the forward strand.
AACTCCAAATTCTAGATGTAGTAAAATGTAACAATGAGAAAATAAATATTATTGTTTAGGTAATTTTTTTAACAGAGCTCAAATGGCACCACTTCCAATATGACAGACATGGTTGCCAAGTGCTCGTAACACAATGCAAGGGACTCATTTGCACATTTGGAGAGGTCACAATGTTATTTGCATAAATTTAATGAGCATTCGGAGATGATAAGGGAAACAACAGACACCTGTAGAAGACAACTGAGGTGATTCAAAGACCTTCCTCATCCAAACACACAATATTGACACAAGCTTGTGGGCAAAGTGCTGTTAGAAAATTATCAGGAAAGGTTTTTAAAGTAAAAATATGCAGCTAAATAGATTACATTGATTGTCAGGGTGATATATACTGTATGAAGAATGCCAGTGGGTGAGGTGACCCATTGCATACAACAGAAATTATTGTGAATTAATTTAGTCATCATCATCATCATCAACTTTAATTTCAGACACATACATGGCCCATAGAATGTTAAAAATACAAACACATTACCAACAAGACACAATAAAAGATGGCTATCCCTTGCTATATAGCTTAAGGCGCCAGTGTTTCCACAAACTAGAAAAGAACTTGACTGAGCTTTGTACAGGGTTGGTCAGAGCATATACAGTATGATGCTGTTTACACAGCATGTTAACCTACACATACATCTTTACATGGGGTTCTGTAACACAGCAGCACAGGTTGATAAAGCAGCCTGAATAAAAAATTGACTGGCACTAGTCCAGCAGGGCACCTTAAGCAGCATCCTCATGTCATCATTGTATGCCACCTGAAGTTTATGTATACTTTTTTTCTATAATGTGGGCAGTATACACAGGAGTGGAATATCCTTTAAAAAGTGCTGTTTTAGATAATGAGCACATAGAGAACTTACGAACAAGCATGTTAGCTGTCTATAAATGTCTCTATCATCTGTCAGGTCAGCGGATATGTAATGGCCCAAGTATTTCACCTCATCATACTTTGAGGATGTTGTCCACCAGAGAGAAGTCAGGGAAAGTTAGTTTAATGTCCTCTTTACACCTGACAATCATGATGTTGCTCTTTTCTGAATTGTATTTAATATCAAAGTCCAGGCCATACTGTGAACAAACCCTGTGAATTGAATGAATAGTGAATAGAATGACAGTTTAATAAGACTCAATTAAAGTTTAACACAGTGTTTTTTTCCTCTCCGAATTGCACAAAACATTTCAGTGCATTCAAGTACACTTTTGTGATTACCTGTACGCATGGTTTCAAAATGTGAAAATTATATTTTTTGGAACAAGAATACAGTAATCACATTTATCGTGATAAATTGGTTCCAGACCGAACCATTATAACTTAATTTCACAAAGTAAGATTCCTTATTAACAAATCTAATATTTTACTAGTTAGAGCATATAAAACCTGTTTACGACATTCTAAATTAACATTATTGGAGCCCTCCAGCCATGAAATAACACCCCTATAGTCACCTTTACACTCGTATTACCCAATATAGTAAACATAATAAGAGAAAATAAGACATACAGGGCATAAATAAGACATATGTTGCCGTTGTTCCTTTTTTTATTTGCGGTTTCTGCACAGTACTTCCTGCGGTGGCTATTGTCTAAGCAATGTAACATTACTGACACCTACTGATTAGTGTAGAACACAGTAATCCCTTGTTTATTGCTGTTAATTGGTTCCTTACCCAACCGTGATGAGTGGATTTCCACGAACTATGATTCTTTATTTATAAATCAAATATTTTCATAGTTAGAGCATAGAAAACCTGTATATTACCTTCTAAATACAGTTCTTAATGTTATTGGAGCACTCTAAACATGGAAAACACACCGCCGTAGTCACCTTTACACTTGTATTACCCAATATAGTAGACATAATAAGATTAAATAAGCCATTTAAGGCATAAATAAGACTCATGCTTTCATGTGTTGCTATAAATGTGTTTCCTCGGGGAGCTGTGTGGCAGCCGGACAGGAAGGAACATTGCAGGTTTAGAGTTGAGGTTCAGCTTGGCGTGGGTTATGGCCCCAACCGTAGCTCCTGTTTTTATTAGGTATTTGTAATAGGGATTATTGCTTAAGTTAGTTAGTTAAAAAATACGTAACATTTGCTTAAATAAGTATATTTTAAGACAAAAACTTTAGTTAATAAGCCGTATTCAATCACAAAACAGCGCTGATTGAAACCGCAAACTTCGAAGCATGAAGTGGCACGAGATTACTGTACAGCAATGCACTAGGATTCATCTATATGCTAAAAAACACATTTTGTAATGCAATCTTCATTTTCCTGAATGTGAGTATGAATGGTTGTTTGTATATATGTGCCCTGCGATTGGCTGGCGACCAGTCAAGGTTGTATCCCGCCTCTCGCCCAAAGACAGTTAGGATAGGCTTCAGCTCCTAATTGAGGACAAGCAGTCAAAAAAATGGATAGATGAAAGCCTGTCATGATAACAAATTTTGGCGGACGATAATTGACCTACAAATTATGAATCAATATTATTGACATTTTTTGTGACCATTTTATTGGTTATATGGCATGATGAGAGTACATCGTATCAAAAGCAATAAACTTTCATTTCTCAAGTGTATTTAACATTGTAATTGGAACGTCAACAGCTTTTAAATAAATTAAACAAACAACATAATAAATTTAACAAACAAAAAAACCCTCAATGAAAATAAAATGGATTCTAGCACACACACGCACATGCAGTTATGTAGTGCATTGTTAAACTAATGTTGGGGTGGGGGTCATATTTGAGCTGGACCACATATCTGTGGTGGCAGAGTAAAATGCAGTGATGTCCTTCAACGCGTCCTCTTTCACTCGGTTATACAGTTCAGGAATTGCTGTTTGTGACATGTTGTACATGTACATTGTATGTCAAAGATTTTTAACATTTTCCCAAAATGTTGCATTTCTTTTGCAATGTAGCGAGCGACACGGACTGTGTCGGCATGAAGGCTCCTTTCCACATCCCTTTTAGGTGTGCATATACGTTGGTCGTATTCCCCTCCTTCCTCATCACTACTTTCGAACAAATGCGACGTTAAATTAATTTCCGCGATACAGGATTCAATTTTAATAAATGGAATATTTTCGTAGTGAGAGCATAGAAAACCTGTTTGTGACTTTCAAAATACTGTGACATAAAATAACATACCTGTAGTCACCTTTACACTCCTATTATTCATTGTTTACACCACATTGAAATTCTTATTAAAGACGGCCGCTAGTGAACTAACCAGTTAGCCTCAAATGTATTTCTTCTAAACTTAAAAAGCAAAAAATGTACCACTTCCACACGGGATGGGAGGAGAACTTTTTTTCATTCCGTCATGTCGGACATGACTTGGCTGACTTCATGCAGTGTTAAGGTAATGTAATGCAAGGTAATAAAGGTAATAAATAAAATAAAGTACTATACATACATACATAATGTCTCAATGTTTTGTGTCATTACTGCCGACTCGTGACCACAGTACTACATATCACTTGTATTTTTTTTTAATAAGACCAGAGTCTACCATAAAATCATTTATTAATTAATTAATTTCTGAAAAACCACGATGTACCAAAACAGCCATTATCGAGCCGCGATATTGACAGGGACGACTGTACTTCCTTTATGTCTGTCATGCTTGTAACGTGGATCTATGGCACTGTGCCATATGTATAACCACAGATTGTCTTCATATTGGCAGATATGAGATGAATCTTAATACAAACCTCTTTAGTGGCATTTTATGACAACTGTAACTGTATTTTGTATTATTTTGTGTTTTGAACGTTTTCAGTAATTCGTCATCTTTGTACAGCAGCCGCACTTTGTTCTCTCGCCAGTTTCTTTATTAAAAGCTGGGAAAACAATGGTGACACCTAAACTGTCCCTTTTGAGACCCAAAAGGCTAAGTTAATTAATTAACCATCCATGCTGCAGTGCCAGGAGGTTGTTGATTGTATCGCTCTAAGCCGCCATCCTGTGTAAATTGACTGAGATTGTGATCTAACAAGGCTTTGACCTGGATCCCTCCCTCACAGCCTGATGTGGGAGACATTGATGAGAGGATTTAGCTGGACAAGGCAAGGGGACATGTTATCTTTAGTCATGCCATCAGTGCCAGAGCTAGAGGGCAAGCTTAATTGCCCAACTGAAAAGTACCTCACACATTTTCATACTAATATATTTGTTTGCGCATAATTCCCTAGCCATAAAAATCCAAATGAAGTAAATATCTGAAATAGCAATATGCATTGATTTAATAATTTTGTAAATGTCCAGTATAAAAGAATGTCATGACACTGCATAAATTAGAAAGTTAAAAATCCCATGAAGTGAACATTTTAAACATAAGACTAAATGTTGGAAATGTAGAATCAGGCCCCTTTAACATGCCTGTCCTCTATTCGAGGGGGCAGGTGAGGCTGTGCCTCTGATGAAAAATAAAAAAAAACAATAATGAAAACATTAAATAATTATTCATATTTGTCCAATGAACTGTATTATAAATTTATTTTCTGCATGATACCAATCGTTTTTAACATTTTCTGAAGTAAAAATTGCTGAATTTGCACATTTCCGGATGTCCAAATACAGGGCAGAAACCTATGATGAGATCTGTTCATGGATTAGAGCGCAAGCCCTGCCTACTGTCCGAGTGTACTGAGTTGGATCATGGCACCTACCACTTGCTGTTTGTCAGCATGTCGCTAATACTACACCATTGCTGAAACCATATTATAAACATTTATTTTCTACAGCCTGTGTAATGTATTTAATGTAAGTGTGTTATCATTTTTATTGCTAATCAGACAATAAAATACATATAATTGGCATACGGGAGGCGCTTGAAGTACTCGCTTCATTCTGAAAAGGTGCGGGTGTGCGTGAGCTGTAAGGTGCTTGTCACTGCCCTTTGGCAGCAAGTCAAATGAAAGCTTTTTCTATGCCCTGCTGAATGAATGAATGAATGAATGAATGAATGAATGAATTTGGTTGCCAAGATGGAGGATTATATACCCAAGTTCACTAGGAGGTGCTCAGACTTTTACAACAAAGAATCAGAGCTTTTCCTGCAGAAGGATAGATTGCATGTACTTCGTATACAGGTCAAAAGGTAAGAACACAAATGTATTTCAGTTAATTAAAAAAAAATGGAATGTGACTAAGAAGTATTTAAAAACAATTACATTTTTTTAACCAAAGTGAATTATTGTCTTCTTTTTCTTGTTATCCTCTTTTTGAGCAACCTGTATTAACATTAAAAAAAACTTCAAAAAGGAGTCAATCCTCACCAGCCATGAACCTCACCGCACATCACTGCCTTGAATCTAAACAGGATACATTAAGTGGTAAAATGGGAATGAACGAATATTTATGGAAAATACACTCACAAATGTTATTATACAAAATTCATGGGGGCTCACCTCACATTGGTTCCTATTTAACTTCAATGCTGTTTTCATGACATAATACTACAACAAAGACAGATTACTTTTATGCCTGTATATTAAGTAGGTGATTTTTTTTTAACGTCTAAGTCTAAATTATTCTGGAAACAAATTCAAATTTTTTGCTATTTATTTACCTCAGGCGCGTAGAACGTAATTACACTTCACAACGACTTACAAAAAAGAAAGCAACTAAATGTATTTATTTGCTGTTGCTTTAATCCCTCATTTTTTTCATGATGTCCTTTGGGATGTGGGCCTTTTTTCAGCGATAACCTCTTTAAAAATGATTAATTGCAATGGCTGTGAGGGCTTTAAATGGTAATTCAGTTGCAGTGCACAGCAGCGACAATGTGAGACAAAGGTCTCATGACCCGTTTCTTCTTGTATTGAAAGCACAAAAACAGACTGAGGCAATGGGCGCCATATACTCCATCCTGCAGAAAAGTGACATTGGTGAGTCACGCCACAGTGATTAGTGAATGCATCTTTTCCATGGGTCATATACTGCTGCAAGGTACAGTGACTGTTATGAGCTGGCCCCAAAGGGGGTTAGAAGTCTGTTCGTTCACGTGCTCTTGGGCAGAATTACAAGTAGATCAGTCTAGTGCACATACAAGTTGGTATACAAGAACTACACACATACATAACAAAACCAAACTGTCTAAATGCCAGTGTATTAACGTAATCTTTTATTAAAAGGCAAATGCATATACATTAGGGTTATCACAATACACTCAACTCACGAGAAAAATGGTACACGATATTGTGTTCACGAGAACGAGACGAACGAGGAACGATATTTTAACATTACTTTTATGAAAACTACAATGACAAAATGTATGACTGGACAAACGGACTTTTTTATTTAACTGAGTCACAAAACAATGACAATATATTTTGAAGTGTTTTATAACTTTGAATGCATGACCTAAGCATTACGCACTAAGCATTTAAACTGTTGAACTTTTTTCCACAAATTGAAACAAAAACTAAACATTACTGATGATGGAAGTTGTAGCTGCTACTACTAATCATTTATGTTGATGTGTAGTTATGTAAAGACACCTGTAAAATAGATTTCAGATGGCAGTAGAATAGATTTATGGTTATGCTAAAAGAACTGCAGTTTCCATGATGCCTAGAGTGCAGAAGCAGGAAGTAGGTCAGAATTAGACGCTACTATCACATGTTTTGATGATTTTTTCTTTTTTTAAGGTTTTCCTCAGCTCAGCTAGTATCTAAAGTTAATTGGTAAACTTGTTTTGTTACGTATGCGGTGCATTTGACAAGACAGAGCTGTAAACGGCTCGTGTTGCATCGGTCACTTCCTGTTGGATTTTTTTCGTCTGCTTGCTTCTAATTTGGCTGGTGAGATAAAGTCAGTTGGAAAACTTTGCTCGTAGTACTGAATGCGGTGCTTTTGAGAAAAGTACAGTGAACAAGGCTGACGAATTATTTCCCTGTTTGCCATGAATCACCAACTTCACAAAGATCATTAAAAAATAATTAAATAATAAAGTCTTCTAGATCACCGACACACATACACAGTACACATATAGCTGAATAATAAACAAATAGTAGCAGCTTCAGACCAATCTATGTCAATTTCAGACTTAAAATAATGTACTGATTTAAGCCCAACCAATTTCTGGGTGAACCATGCCCACTCCCAGCTTATGCCCCGCCCGCTCCAAGTACAGATACGGATATAGATAGTTTAGATGGGTGAACAGATACAGATACAGATACAGATACAGATAGTGGCGTACTTGCTCATCCCTATTCATTATGCTCTTTTGGGTGCCCTTAATTGACAGACTTTTTACGCTATTAGCTATTAAGCATAACTAACCATTTCCTTTTCTAATGCAATATCTTTATGGGTACTTCCTGATAAGCCCTGATAGAGCAGCAGTTCTGCTGACCCAAAGTTCAAATATATAATTCACTGTAGCTGGAATCATTTGAACCTGTGGCACTGGAGAGTTCATCCCCAGGCAGTCATTTGGAAGATTTTCAAATGGTCTGCGCATGCCTTTGGTTAATTAAAAACGCTGCAGATGATTAATTGACACCGTGATAAGAAGATCTGATCATGCTTCCATTTGTGGGAGCAGAAGACATACTTTCCCTTCCAGGATCCACTAGTAATTTCCATAAAAACCATTAGCTACAAGCCCTATAACCACTTTGACTCAAAATCTTGTCCATGATTGATCATCCTTCAACAGATTGGCTATGTGAGATCAGAATTAAGACATGAAGGTTCTATTTGAGTATGTAATATAGAAGAATATGGTGAACACAACTTCCCTCTCTTACCTAGTTATCTTATTGAAACTGGCATCTGGCTATAATAATATAATATAACAATACACATACATAATTACAATTATATCCAGCACCGCACACCGATGATTATTGACAATTATATTATGATTTACAACTAGACTTACCATGGGTATCACTACCAACTATACAAAGTTTTGACTGTGCTTCTGCATGAATGTTATAATTATAACACCGTGTTTAAGGATGAGGAAGCGCCACAAGGTCAATCGATTTTTTCAATAACCCAAAATGAAGCCAAAAAAAGTTGCACACATAAAATAAAAATGTGTTTTGTGTTCCCATTTTTGAGAGTCAACCGCTGATGACATCATCGACAGCTAATGTCCGGTTCCGGTTGCCATTTCGTTAGCAAGCTAATCATGCTAACAAGGACATTTGTGATACAAATACATTAAGAGCATAGTTGGACCCACACACTGTACGAATGACACGAAAAGATGCAGGCCATATTTTACGCTAACCAGAAAATGTCCGCAAACCAAGGCAAAATGTTGGCTTATATTTTTTACATTAACCGAAAAACACGTGGTTGTTTGTCTATATGTGCCCTGCGATTGGCTGGCGACTAGTCCAGAGTATACCCTGCCTCTCGCACAAACTCAGCTGGGATAGACTCCAGTTTGACTCTTTCTATTATTATTACGTTACACATTATATTTTGTTGCAGAAGGCTATTTGTGCTATATACGGGTGGACCTCAGGTTACGTTCGAGTTCCGTTCCTAGACTGTGATGTAAATCTTTTTGGACACTTTTTCACTGCCCTGCTCTATCTGCAGAGGACAATAAAAACCCTAAAAGTTATCTTTTTGACTCTGTAATTGTTCTTCCTCTCAGTTCTGAGGGGCTTGCACCAGAGCCCCATGATGTAACTGTTGCCTGTGCCTTCAGTGGGACTTGACCGGCCAGAATTTTTCTTGGCAGACACTGTGAGGGCCAGTATTATTAAAAAAATAATGATAATAATAATATAGATTGTCATTAGGGTTGGGCATCGAGCATCAATGGGAACCGAGACTAACATTCCAATTATCCCAGGATTGTTATTTTTTTTTTTTATTATTTTTTTTTTAGTTCCTATGCCCTCATTTAAACCATGTAAACGTTTATGACCCAACCTCTGAAAAGAATCGGAATCGAGACTCGTTAGGAACCGAAATCGCTCAAATTGTATACATTGCCATGTACCCTGACTAGGATTCAAACCACAGTCCCCTGTGCCAAGTGCCGATGTCGTGACCCACTACATCTATCAGCCACTTAAAACAAATTCTTAAATTATACATAAGTGGCATGTAGTATATGTATGTTCCTTATTGGCTGAAGTGCAGAATTAATAGCTCCAGCTTGTAGTTGAACAATGCCAGCTCACTGTTTTTGTCTTATTTAATTGTCTTTGTCTATTTAGGTCAGGGCTGTTCAGCTGTCCTTTGATATTATGAATTAAAAAAAAACAAAACGTTAATATATTTAAGACATTTATAAGACAAATCTGTGTTTTTGTTAGTTATCAGTATCAACATTTTAGCTTTTTTTAGTTGCATTATGCCTTTTTGCTGTATTTTTACACTTTTTGTTTTGTTGATGCACACGGCCGCTGCAACACAGTTTTGGACACACATGCCAGGAAGGTGAAACACAAGGTGTGCTGACAGGCGACGGAGGAGTGTCTCCAAGCTCTGCCTTCTTGGCTTTGTCACTGGTCGGAGGTTGGGTTGCATTGTGGAGGGCTTTATGCAGCTTTCCGACCGGCATTGCACGGTGATACTTCTGCACAATCGGATTTGGAGCTCCACTCCCGCTCGTGTCCATGAAGGACATAAAAGACAGTAATAAAAAACTAAATACAAGGTTTAATTGCAACTGTAGTACAAAAATTGCATCTCAATGAGACCACTACACTTTTTAGTTATTGTTGTCGCTTTCTTACCATCAGCAATCTGGCAATTATATGTATGTGTACTGTAGTGTTAAAAGGTTTTGTAATTTTTAAACGTCTGAATGTAACATGTGTCCTGACTGATTGTTTGATTGCGTGTAGAAAGGGCAGTTGAGTTTGCTGATGTTGTTTTGGTGTGTTTCAGCCGACAGTAGTTATGTTTGCAATAAAGAGATTGCCGATCAACCACTTCCTTGTCATCCTTACAAAGTTCAGCTAGACCTTACAATCCGGTCTTTATCCTTAATGATGGTCGTAAGAGTCAAGTAATTGAAAGTGCAGCCAATATTGAGCACATACATGTAGTGTATTCTTGACGGCGCATCATGCTGAAACTACCTCTCGAGCGAGTCTCGTGTTTACAAACCAAAATTAAGTTTTAACTAATTTATGAGAACTCGTACGTCATGAAAAAACAACCTTAATACAAAACGCCGTAAACTGAGCACCTGTGTGTGTATATATACACACACGTATATATAAATACAGTATATTTATATACAGTATATATAGTATATAATATATTGCCAAAAGTCATTATAGTAAAGTTTACCATTTTGATTTCTTAACTGTACGCTACATAAAGAGAGTACGTGACCCTTCTGTTGAACACAATACACAACACAAAAGATCTCCTGTGTGTGACTCCCGTAGCAAAAAGGCACAAAGGGAAGTCATTGCTACTTTCCATCTGGTGCAATTATCATTTTCTCACCAGGCTTCCACACTGTTTTCATAGCTAATTTACATGTGCCCACCTGTGCACTACATCATAAAATCAGGTATGGTGCATGCGTTTTAGACACCCCCCATTCATCTTAATGCTGGGCAAACTTGTTTGGATTAGAAAGAAGGGAGGGTGGTCCATTGCTAACTTTAAAGGGGCCAGTATTTAGTGTGTTAAATGTTGCTCTGGGTGGATGTTAAACGCTTTCACTTCTGTTTCGCAGCATGACCCTCACTGATGCACAACAGTGCACAAATTACAACTAAAATATTGTAATAGGAAAGGTCTGTGCAGAACTTCGCTCAGTTTGTGTGACAAGAGAATAAACAAGCATACAATGCAAATTTGTTGAATACCCGCCGTGATCCCTGCAGTAGAAATAACAAAATGTGAATCCGGATGCACTGAAGCTGTGCGCATTTCAGCACAAGGCATAGTGGCATAATGTCATTCACAATTTAAAGTTGACATGCTGAGAGGATGGTGGAGGACCTAATGGCAAATGTCTTTTATTTAACATTTTACATTTTATTTTAAAATGCTGTCTCTCACTCACACTTAGCTTTTACAAAAGGACAGGTAAAAACATATTTGTCACTTTCCACATTTGCCCTTCCTGTTCTGCACTTTGTCAGCCCTTGCCTCGGTTGTCTTGTAGCTGGGAGACGCCGGCTCTTTCTTCCATGCCGAGAATGTTCTCACTTGGACTTCTTCTACTGTTTGGACATTGACAGTCGCTACGCCTTCGAGTAGTATGGCCAGCTGATTTGCCTTTTTGCAGTTAAATTGTTGTGCACCATTGCCTGTGGTTTCTGTTCCCCCCTTTGTTGGCGTTGTACTTTGTGTGAGTCTCATTAAAAAGACTATGGCCTCACCCCTCTGCATATGGAGTGCAGACTTATACAGCACATAGCACTATTGCGCCAAAGTCACTAATTGTGTCATTTTAATTCACTTAAAGACACAATTATGGATGGACCAAGGTAGAATCTTTTACATTCTGGACAAGATCTGGATAAAGGGTCCAATATAGAGATTTTGTTTGTCACCCTCCATGAACCAGGACCTAGCCTGCAAACACAGAAACAAATGGACCAATACTAATCCAGAATCTATTTTGTTTTTAATTCATCCTCAGTGGAAAACTTATCTAGTGGTGACCTAAGACTGCACATTACTGTATATTATACAGAATGAGAATGAGAAGATCTCATTTGTTTGGTTCATTAATGCTGAGGACCCGCCGATAACTAATCTGGACACTCACGACCACCTTCTTGCTTCATGCAGTTCACTTTGCATACACTTTATGTTCTGGTCAATTTAAGATTAAGTGGACATGCCCCATATTGTTGTGCTCCATTTGCTTCAGATAGCTTAATTAAAGCCCAAAGACTTTACCTCCTAAATGCAAAAACATTTCCACAGATGTGAATACAGCTGTGAGGCAGCTGCCATCTAATTTACCTCAATACTTGACAGAAACATTTTCTCTGTGAGCAATTACAACGATAACAACATACCCATTCAGAGAGCAGACTTATTGTACCGTCACTTAGGCCACCAGCCTCCTATCATATGCACATTTGTAATTAAAACCATCACATATGTTTAGAAGGGCCGCACGGTGGCCTAGTGGTTAGCATGTTGGCCACACAGTCAGGAGATCGAGAGCACCTGGATTTGAATCTCTGTTGGGCATCTCTGTGTGGAGTATGCATGTTCTCCCCGTGCGTGGGTTTTCTCCAGGTACTCCGGTTTCCTCCCACATTCCAAAAACATGCATGTTAGGTTAATTGGCGAATCTAAATTGTCCATAGGTGTGAATGTGAGTGTGAATGGTTGTTTGAATGGTTGCCTTTCGCCATGTCTCCAAAAAGTGCGTACGCAAGCTACAAAAGGTGCCGTACCGGTGCGCAAATTCTCACATCAGGTTGTGTTTTTATAAATCACATACTTAGCGTGGAAAATGGCGTACACAACTTTTCAGCCTAGTTTGGTGCATACGCAAGCTTTAGAGATGAGGCCACAGATTATTTGTGCTATATTTGTGAGGAGGTTACCTTTGCATCCCAGAAGCGGAGTATAATTGTTAAAAAGGTGTATCACCTTACCTTTATTTTGGTGTAATGTAGGAGATCACAGCAAGAGCTTGGCTCCACATTATTGTTGTCACACGTGCTACTAATCTCAGTCAGTGGCTCAACAAGGAAAGTAAATCCATGCCTTTTGGCAGTTCCCATGGTTTGGCGAGAGCCAACAGACTACAGTAGCAATTGTTATTTTTGTATGGTTCCTCCTGTTGCCAAAGGAATTCAAGAAAGAATAAATGGACTGTTGATTATCCAAATATTCCATCAGCTTTGTGTTCCTGTACCCTCATGGTGGGAAGGGTCTACCTCTTTACCTTTTTATGATGATGAGCAAGAGTAAGTGGTGAGCATGGGGAATGGTTCCATCAGGACATTGCTGTTATGGAGAAACATCATCAGGGAAAATGGTAGATATTCCTTTATGCTTGCAGACTAGTGCTGGGACCTGACGAGAAACAAGCCAAAAGGCTGTAGATTTAAGATGGAGCGTTTTCCTTGGTGTTAGGTAGAATACTGTAATCATTTTCATAAATCACACATACAGTACTTAATAAAGGTCTGATTAGAACACTGAAAAATGGGGGTTTCATCATTTTAGATACCCAAGTTTGTGTCGCAGAGGCATAGATGTAAACCTATATGGACCAGAAGTTATCACTCAATATCTTGAAAACCTAGCAAACCAAAATAGTTTTCTATGTAGTTTCTAGTTTACCTAGTCAAAGTGTTTATAACTTAGCACCTTTCATCTCTGAAGCAGAAAATTTCCAACAATCTGAAGACCAGTGGTTTGGAAGGCCCCAGTTTTGTATGACAATTTAGTTAGTTTATCCGCGTGCCATTCTGCAGACTCCGGTGCCCAAACAATCACAAGTTGGTGACTCAGTTTTGTCGTGTTATTAATACACTGCGTGAGTTCAACTTTGTTCGTAACGTTTCTTCATTACAAAAACATTCAAAGTAAATAGAAATAATTTATTCATTAAAAAAAAAATCTCTCTCAACTCTGGCCCGCCAAAGCCTTCCAAGATTTGGCAATGTGCTTGCAACAAATGGCTCAATCACTTCCATATTTCAGTCACAACTACTCCTATTGGAACATTTCTGATAAATCATAAGAAAGAGTTGAGGGGTGCTTTGCGTTTTGGCCCCTCTATGCAATCGAGTTCGACACCACTGATTATTAATTAAAGCACAACTAGAGAAGTGCTCAATTATGCAGTACAGCATGTACACTACAGGTGTCACACTGAAGTAAAAGAAGATGCCACGCATTTAAACAAATATGCCGCGATCAATTCTAAAGATTTTTTTTTTTTAATGGACGACTAAATACATTTATCAAAAATGCATTGTCATAAAAGTAAATGCTGTTTCCAAGGAATGTAACCATCAGTGGCACTTTCAGACAAAACATCATAACTTTGACACGTACCCGCATCTCCCTTGATTATTAGTTCTGGATTTTTAAATCTGGACCTGTGAAATCTGAACTTTAGTGGCTTATACCATCTCGGCCTCACAGTGTCTGCCAAAAAAAAAATGCTGGCCCTTAGAGAAATGTAACTGAGGACCCTATTGTATATTTTATAATGAAATAGAATGTTGTGCCCTGTGATTGACTGGCAACCAGTCAGGTGTACCCCGCCACTCTCTCAAAGTCAGTAGCTTGGATCGGCTTCAGCTCACTAGTGACACTGAATATAATAGGAATGAGTGAAATAAATGACATGCACACGAGAGCACCTATATTATTACTCCAAAATTGTAATCATATCTGTGCTGTGATTCATCAACTGAAGATGACTTCAATAATCATGATAATTCCTGTCAAACAGACTCACACCAGTGTTGTATCCAATAATGATTTCATTATTTCAAATGTGATATTAAAATGACTTCATCCGCTGAAATCATTATAGAATCTACATTATGCAAATAGCATCTAGCAGAGCAAGACATCGCAGTTTTATAATTGGTTTAGTGATGAATGGAATGATCGAATGGTATTTGACGTTTATTGCCACCTCAGTTTATTTACGGAGACATGTGCTTTGCTGCTCTTTTCCTGACGGGCTTTATTTATGGGCCCATGCATGCTGTCAAGAATATTTATACAAAGAGTTATCAAAAAGCTTTGGGACCTCTTTGAACACACTGAACTTTAGTTAATTTGTCGAGCAAAATGACACAACAGAAGCTCTTTGTGAATTAATGGCCTTAGCGATAAACGTGTCGGCCATCCCTCACACAGTAAATCTCCAAAGCGGACAACATTTTATTACCACTACCACTAAACTTGCTCTGTCTGTGACCACATATATATTTTTGCTGCCCTCCCTCTCTCTCATTTAATGTGGCCAGTAAACAAGAGGCCTTTATTAACTCTTATGTGAAGCCAATGTGTCAAACGCAAAATGATAGCCTATCCAAAGGTCAGTTCAACAACAACAAAAAAAAGCTGGCCAAAAGTTTTTCAGAGTCAACCATCCAAGTTCAATGCCAATAAATCTCCCACTTAAACTGGACTCAGACCACACAACTGCACAAATCTTTTTAGATATAGAAAATTGAATGGTGAGGGAGGGACTACCAAATGGTTTTTTGTTTTTTTTTTTAAAAAGGAGGGTGGAGGCAGGTGACAAATATAAACACATGCACAACAAGGATCTGATCCAGGGCACAAAGTGTACTTGCGTTAATCACACAGGCGAGACGCAGCTGGTCAAACACAAGGGCAAGTAAGGCAGTGAATGGCTGATACAAACAGGGCCTGTTTGTTTTTGTTTTTATTTTTGTTCAAGGCTCACTAATGCTGTTCAGCAAATAAGACCTGCGGATGTGACAACAAAGGTAAACATCATTTTACGGTTTAAAATTCAGAACGCAAGAGGTGGGCTTCTATATTTAAGTTTACAATCTGTTGCCAAAATGGTTTGACCTTGGGTGAGGTCTGTGCTCCACAGAGCTGTTTTAGTATTGCAATTGCAATGCTCTGCTTCAAATTACCCAACAAAATCCTAAAAAGCAGTGACTGCAAAGACACTGCAATTTCCTCTCTATACCATGACATGATTTAAGACCCCGTTGGAGTGTTCAACATAGCATAGACAATCATGCAGAATTGCACACAGGAAATAGATTTTCTGGTATGCGATCAGCTCATTGAGGGGTTTCTTCAGCCCATTTTTCACCAACAGGAGCTTTTATTAGAAGGAATAAGGAATACTCTCTGTGGGGTGGCAAGGTGCTGACACATAGGCAGGTACCGATTCAAATGTTAGTGGAAATGAAACTGATATTAAAATCTGTCTTGCTGACATGACCCAGGCAGAACAAACGTTCAACATATTAACAACATACAGTGGAAGATGAATACGGATTCCTGACAATTAACAGTGTTGTGTGGCTTGATACTGAAAAATCAATAATGCCGATACCAGATCTTTATGCTCTAAAATTGATTCGCACATCAAAATATTGACACTTCAGGCATTTGAGGTTATGTACAGTATATCGTGAACAGGAACACAGTGGAAAGTAACTACATTATTGAGATCTTATCCAAATGATATCCGGTTGGTGGGAACTACTTTTTCGTCTGTAAGTGCGTAATGGTTAAGCTCAGCGGCACACTCCTTAGTCAGTCTCAGTATGTTTAATCAACGGCCGATCATAATCAAAGCCATGTGTGAATTGTGATTTAGTTTTCATTGTTATAGTAGTTCTTAATAATATAATTCATTTGAATGATATTATTGTTTTGCTTATTTTTTTTTTATTGTTTAGAACACCGTTTTCATATATTTTATATAATTTTGTCCCATGTTTGTCTTTTATGATGTTGTATATTAGCTTGCCTATATTGTAAATCACGCCACTGCCTCAATATACGTCAGAGTTCAACATAGATTACTCATAGAAATTACTCTGATGTCTCGTATTCTTTATGCTATGATTCAAAATACTCAGTATCGAAAGGAAATCAGTGGTATTGCACATCACTACCAACTACCAAAAGACCGGTGTGCAAGTCCAGGCGCTCAGAAAGTGATAGCGAGGACGGCCAATCTTACATTTGAAAAAAATGGCAGAGTCAGTCAATGAGCAAGGGAAACAGGCTTCAATTTGAACGGACGTTTTCCACTTGGTCTTAGTGCTTGACCCGTCTTCATTTAATACAGCGTAACATTGTTTTTGGCAGTGACGCACGGTCAGGGGAGACCATGATGAAAAATTTAAAAACGAATAATAACATAAAATAATTATTAATATTTGTCTATTGAAGTGTGATATATGAAAATATGAATGAGTAATGAATGAATAAAAATGAACATGAAAAAATGAAATTGAAATAGATGTATTTTTTGTATGATTCCAAGCGTCTCTTCTGGGCTTAAGTGTACAAACCCGGCCTACCGTCTCAGAGTTCGATCATGGCACCTGTCAGTTTGACAGCATGTCGCCAATAATATAATGTTGCAAGACCATCTAAACTATGACCTTCTACAGCCCTTGTTATGTCTTTCATGTCAGTGTGACATCACTATTCCTGCTAATCAGACAATAAAATACACATGAATCTCATACGGGAGGCACTTGCAGTACAGTCGTTCCTCGTTTATCGCAGTTAATTGGCTCCACACCCGACCGCGATAAGTGAATTAGATAAGTGAACTAAGATACTAATAAACGGAATATTTTCGTAGCTAGAGCATAGAAAACCTGTTTATGGCTTGCTAAATACGTGTGTTAACATTATTGGAGCCCTGTAGACGTGAAATACCACATTATAGTCACTTTTACACTCCTAGTATTCTTTGTTTACATCACATTTCTTTACTAACCACAAAACAGAATGATTTATTAGTTAATATATTTTTGAAAAACCATGATAGAGTGAAGCCGCAAAATTCAAACTGCAAATTTTCGGAAACGCCTTTAGCGACTGCTTATGGTAGCAAAATGAACATTCCTTCCAAGGGCAACAGCCCTGGTGGACAGTCCTGCAGTCCGCATGCCTATTACAGGCTCTTTCAAATACTCGCAACATCTGCCGTGTGATAAAACTGCACATTTGGGAGTGACCTTTTATTGTTGCCAGCCCAAGGCATACCTATGCAATATTCATGTTGTCTAATCAGCATGTTGATATGCCACACCTGTGAGGTGGATGGATTATGAATTCTGAATGCTCACTAGCACAAATTTAGACAGATTTGTCAACAATATTTGAGCGAGATAGCCCTTTTGTATACATAGCTCATGAAAGAATGAGAGCAAAAACAAAAAATTATTGTTTATATTTTAGTGTAGTGTACTTGTACAGAATGATGTCGACATCTGGGAAAAATTCTAAATCAATATCTGCGCAGTTGGAATACATTTAACTGATTTTAGATGCACAGTCATCCCTCGCAATATCGCAATAATATGATTATTGCTCCCTCGCTATATCCTGTTTGTTCAGAAATTAATTCATTCATAAACAATCGACTATGGTAGACTATGATCTATTATTAGTCAAAATATATTGAAATACAAGTGATATGTCGTATTCTGGTCACTAGGCGGCAGTAATGACACAACATTCACACAAAACCTACATTACAAAGTTACACTGAAGTCATGTCGTCAGCCATGGCATGTCCGACATGATAGAGTGAAAAACAAGTTCTCCCATTCCGTATGGAAGTGGTAAGTCTTTGTCATCTTAAGTTTGGAAGAAATAAAGTTGAGGCTAACTGGTTAGCTTGCTAGCTGGCGGCCGTCTCGAGTCCCTGCAGCATAAGAGATGCACAATGTGTTGTAAACAATGAATAATAGGAGTGTACAGGTTACTATAGGCATGTTATTTCATGTCTACAGGCCTCTAATAATGTTAAAAAGTGTATTTAGAAAGTTATAAACAGGTTTTCTATGCCCTGACTATAAAAATATTCCATTTATTAATCCCTCATTTATCAGGGTTGGGTTGGGTACAAACATTTTGAGAACTTATATCGTTTTTGTTTTTTCAACTGCACTTCAAGACAAAAGGTAAGCTTTTTGTGCATGCCAATTCTGAAACTTTTCTCATCTCTTAGACTTACAACAGGGGGTAAATCAAAAGCCAATACGCATCGGTGTTGATGGAAGCATACAGGGAGCTACTTGGAGAATAAAAAAGCATCAAAATCAGTGATCTTTAACATCACATTCACAGATACTGAAAAATTCGGCCAATTTCGACTCATACCCGTTCCATTAAGTATGTGGCTTACCAATCAAGACAAGTTCTACCACTCTGAAGATAACAGACAGGAAAGGAATTATAGTAGTGTCTTTTGGCCAACATAAATACTGAATTTAACTTTGTTTTTCACCATCACCACTCATGTCTCAAACAGCATAACAAGTCAGCGATCTCTGCCCCTCAAGCTCATGTGTCTTCACATGTGAACAGCTATTTCCGTATCACTTACCCAACATCTGCTACCACAGCCGGTTTGTGCTTCCTGTAGGCTAGCTGGTCCTTATGCAAATGACAAGCGGCGTCACATTTGCCAGTCTGTGAAAGGGCACATGAGTTAAACCACAGTTTGCTTCACATGTTCACCATCTAAAAGTCAGATATGTCTGAAAATTAGCTATTTGGGCTGATCAATCAGATAAAATTAAATAAAAATAAAAATATATATATTATTATTATTTATTTTTTTTTTTAGATTTTCTGGTTGATTTAGTTTCTTGTGGTTAATGTACTCCATTTATTCTTCTTGTGCATCAGTTTGGTTGCCTGGTTTTTACGTGCTTTTTAAATGTGGTGGCATATTCTTTCGGTATTCTACTGTATCATCTCAGCTGGTGGGTTGGGACTCGAAACTGGGTTGCAGATCCTCTCTGGGTGAGTCGCAGAGAGCTAGTCAGAACTTCCATTAAAATATGTAATATACAAGCAATGTCCGACTTTTTTTTTTTTATTAAAACTGAGCAATATTTTAGTCATCATCCTTTTTGGTCCAGTATATTCATTGCATAGTTATTAGGGCTGCAACTAACGATTATTTTAATAATCGATTCATCGGTTGATTATTTTTTCGATTAATCGATCAATCGGATTAATAAAAACACATTATTAATTTCCGCCTCTCAGCTGCACTCCCCTTAAGAATGCATGAATGGACTTTTTCCCTCCCCAAAATCATAGCAACGACAGCGAGGAAGAGGAATATCTCCAACACCGAAATTGAAGTAGAGAAGTATAAAAAAAAAAAAAAAAATCAACTGACAAACATCACTAACACTCTACTGCAAATGAACAAGTCACTGGAACAGAGTGCTACATGTGCGTCACCAATAAATAAATAAGAAATAACAAATAAATAAACTTTTTTGGGCAGGCTTTTATGTGTATTACTGTGAAAGATGGCATAGGCAGTTTTTAAAAACAAATACATTTGGTTGGTTTGACTTAAAGTGGGTCACAACTTAATAAACATTGGAAAATGTGGGACATACTGGATAAAAGCTAGTCAAACATCCTCCACAAGACAGGACATACTGCTAAAACATATGCGAGTCAAAGACTGAAACGTTTTAAGACCTACTGCAAAAAGGCGAGTCAAAAATACTCTATATGGGAAGAGCGCTCTGCTGTTTTTCGGAATCTGCTGCAAAAATGTCTGTGCAAAGTTTTGACATCATTCACGGGCCGTCGGTTTAGTAGGCCTGATCTCTGGCGAAGCAGCTCTATCCTCTCAGCGAAGATTCTTTGACCACTCTGACTCTTCCTCTGTTTGCTTCATACAATACACCTGTGTGTTTCTGACCAGCAATGTTGCAACCAAAAAAAACAACCATTTTCCGGTCTCTTCAGCAACACTCGGGATAACTCGGCGCAAAACGTCCTGTTTCCGGTAAATCCTCCCATCGAGATACAAGCACACTAGCACGACATGCACGGCTAAGCTACACATGACATTGAGTCCACACTTGCTACTTTAGCTTTGCAGCACGTTTTTCAGAGAAGCCCCTTCTCATTGGAAAAAGAAAAAATCTCACCCAGATTCACCTCTTCCAGTCCACCTTAATAGAACCGCTGTAGCTGAGGTACTGCCCGCTGGTTTCGCCATAACACAGGTTACCAAGCAGCCTGCAGCTCTCTTAACTCCGTTGCCCCATTTGCTATATGCTAACCTGGAAAACAGCGATGTTACGCTTGTTGTCGCTTTTCACTCACGGAGTTGCATTGCAAAATGGCGCAGAACAAATTGTTACGTGTTTGTTTTATTTACAGTTCATGTTGGATTTTATTTTGTACACTGCATACATTTGCTGTGCGCTGAGAAAGCTGGAGCAGCGCACAATTGCACAGGCGTGCAGTTTAAAGGGAGCCTTGCTGACAAGTTTTTCAGTATTCCCCTACAGTTTCATTCATCTAAAAAGGTACAAGTGATTAGATTTAAGCGAGTAGGGTATTTTTTGCTGCTTTGATCAATGACCACAAGAAGAACTGTGAATGACAGAAGCTGCCAAGAAAAGAGTAGCCGATCTTACATATTTATAGTCCAAGCTCAATTGAAGTGCCGTGTGGATTACAATTCAGCCCATTTCCCCCTTAATCCAGTCATTAGTCAGGGCTTTCAAGGACACAGAACATCCAACACCTCTGCATGTAAATACAAGGACTTATTGACGAACACTTTAACACACAAGAGCCATTCTTTAGTAAGCAGCTTTAGGAAATGAGATAAGTATGAGTAATTATGCAAGTATGTATAAATACTTCAGAATATATGATGCAGGTCCTCTCAGGGTAGAGTAAACTTATTCCAAAATGCTTGGTAGTCAAACTGATTAATGAACCTTGTCAGTGGTATCATTTGTTATGTTGGATTTACATTTCTACAAGGCCAGTCTGCCTTCCACACTAATACCCTGGATAGATGATATCAAGTGTACTGGAGTGAACATGAATGTAGCCAATGAATGTTCTCAAATGCATTTTTAAATCCTTATGAGACCTCAAGCACCTCTAAATGTCATCTTAGCACCCCCCAAAACAACACTGGTAGTTGTAACGGTCATGCAGTATTTTCCAATATTGCCTCCTAACCCTAACAAGGCTGTCAAAAATACCACGTTAATGGCGGTAACTAAAATATTTCACTAGTTAAGTTAAATTAACTAATGAACGCGCATCATGGCAAGCCACGGCTCTCTATTATGACGACTGCCGGCGGCATAGTGTAGCTCCCCACAGCTCTTTTAGAACTTTATTCTTACCTGAACACATCAACAGCAGTGCAATCCAACTCCATATATGTACCTCCAAGGCCAAAGAAACACGTCTCTAGTCCATTCATTGCAACAACACTTCCTTATTGTCACGAGACAGACCCCGACATGCGTTCATGGACACTCCAAACATCACAGCAAGGTCTTAATCATGCGTGTACGTGTGGTCTAAATAAACAGAAATGCAATTAAAATCAATAAGTGGATAATCTTATCACTCACTTTGTAACTCTTAATGCAGAAGTATAATTTGCTGCATTTAAGTGTGCTCGAAAATCCCAGAAAATTCACTCAAAACATGTGATTTCAACTTAAATGACGTGGTGTCTTTGAACGCCACTCCTCCTTGCTCATAATAACGCAGTTAAAAGTCTGATTCAAATATTGTGCTATTAAATAAACTCGTGTTAGGTAAATTCATTCATTCATTTTCAGACATGCGTGCCATCTTTTAACTTGATTTAAATTTTAAGTTAATTTGGCGCTGTTAACACCAACAAATATATATAAAATCCTGCCCTGTCATTTATCTTTCTTTCAGTAAAATACTGTAAACATTTTCAGACATGACAATGGTAACGGTAATGGTTTCATTTATTTTGAACATGTGGAACTGTGAAAGGATGATTTATGAGATGTATTCCATTGTAACCTTCATTCATGTTCAAATAAAAGTAAACCAAACCAAACCAAACATGCAAACAAGTTACCTTGGAATACATCACATTTGTGGGTGGGCGTAATGCCTGCTTCGTCCCTGGGCAGGGTGGGCCTGCGTGGCGTTGATGGTCAGATGATCAAGAAACTAACAGACTCCATGGATGGAAGGCTTCTCCGTGTTATTGAAAAGAAGGTTGGCAATATTGGTCACTAATTTATGTTTGGAAATGTCAGAAATATTTATTTGTAAAGTTTGTTTATCATTCTCATACTTGAAAATAAATGAAAATAAAGCAGTGAGATGGGAATATTTTTGTTTTTCTTTGAGTTGCCTAATAATTCTGCACAATAATAGTTGCCCAATAATTGTGCACACAGAGATATTCTCAACAAAAGCCAAAACCTCACTTTCACTTCCTTAAATACTCAAGTTTGAGGTTTATTAACATTTTGGAGCACTGTTATTGTTAAATAATAAAACTAATAATCAATAATGCAAATTAATCATTGTTAATTAATAATTGTGGCTCCAGTGTGTATACATGCTGCTAATAGGCCAATGAAAGCACAGCAATTAGAAGAATGTGAGATGTAAAACAATAACTATTCTTTACAAAATGTATTTTTGTTAGTATTTTTGGGTGTCTGGAACGGATTAATTGGATTTCCATCATTTCCTTTGAGAAAAATTGCATCTGTGTTTGACCTGAGAGGACTGAAAGAAAAAAAAACAAACTCGAATGCCAACTGAGAAGAAGGTAGCACACCTAGCTACAAGAACGGAAGAAAACAAAAGTTTAAATGTTTTTAAACCAATGATTGACATTGTTAATTGACCACATTCAATCTGTCACTGTTTACTCCTAAGACAAGTGCAGGGGAAGCAGCCAGATACTGTAATTAGTCCCGGAAGGTTAGTACTCCAAATCCACTCTGCTGGCTAATAAGAACCAAAACATCTTTGTGAAGTGGGCCTTGGACTGCTTGCAAATGACTTCTAGTGCAGTTTGGGCATTTATGCTATTTATGTCCCTGGTGGGTGTGTCCACTGGGGGTGGTTGCAATAGGATTGTTGTGAACGACCGCGGCTCTGCTTACCTTTTGGCTTTGATATTGTGGCTCAAAGTACTCCAGCCATCGCTTACAAGAAAAGAACATGATGAATCTTTCTCTAGGTGGCATGGAAAGATAAACCTGGTGTGTATTTAAACTGTTACATAACAGAAGGGCCAAAGTCTGCACTTAAAAACATATTTTCTAACATAGGCAGTTCACAAAAAATGGGTGGGCAGGCACTCCAGAGTCCCAAAAATGTGTATACAGTACAAGCAATTAGAAAGTCAGTTTTCTTTCCTCTTTAAATGCCAAACATTGCTGGGGGTCCAGGTTTGAATCTGGACTCAGGCCTTTCTTTGTGTGTTTGGACCACATTGTGCTTTCCATGCAACCACACTGACCAAATTACCTTGCACTAACCACACACACACAGATAAGAAGCCTTTTGTGGTGCCGTATGCAGCACCTGTTGTTTGTAATGTGAATAGAATATTGATTACGTCCGAGAAATTAGCCTTGTGGGTCTTGTTTATGCAGAGGTTAGTGAGGAAATAAATCAATGCGCAAAGTCGTAGTTTGGATTGCAGGTTACAGGTGGTCCTTGCCAGCAATAAGTCAGACTCGCTTCCAGAGGGCTGCCCTTTGTCACCGATTGTGTTCATTACTTTTATGGACAGAATTTCTAGGTGCAGCCAGAGCTGCAATCTTAGAGCTGCAATCCTGCATGGCTGCAGGATTGGGTCTCTGCTTTTTGCAGATGATGTGGCCCTGCTGGCGTCATCGGGCTGTGATCTTCAGGGATGAGAATCAGCACCTCCAAGTCCAGGGTTCTCACCTGGAAAAGGGTAGCTCTCTTTGGGTCGGTGATGAGATCCTGCCCCAAGTGGAGGAGTTTAAATACCTCTGGGTCTTGTTCACATGAGGGAAGGATGGAACGCGAGATCGACAGGCTGATTGGTGCGCCATCTGCAGTCATGCAGACTTTCCATCGTCCTGTTTTGGTGAAGACGGAACTGAGCCAAAAGAAAGCTCTCAATTTACTGCGTGCCTAACCTCACCTATGGTCATTTGGATAGTGACCGAAAGGACGAGATTGCAGATACAAGCAACCAAAATGAGTTTCCTCAGGGCTCTTCCGTAAGGTGAGAAGCTCTGGGAGAAACTTAGAGTAGAACCGCTGCTCCTCCGCATTGAGAGGAACCAGATGAGGTGGCTCAGGCATCTGATCAGGATGGCACATCCGACCGGTAGGAGCACACGTTAGAGAAACATCACTCCAACGGCCTGGGAACACCTCGAGATCCACCAAGAGGAGTTGGACGAAGTTGCTGGGCTTCTCTGCTTCGAATGCTGCCCCCGCGACCCGACCTTGACTAAGAAGAAAAAGATGGATGGATGGCTAGATGGAGGTGGTTCGATGTTCTGTATTACATTTTGTGATTACAAACGCGCACCCATAAATTAATTAACTTCATTTTGGTCTGTAAGCACAAGACTTGCTCAAGAATGCAGTGTGTGTCTTTTATGCGGGTGTAAAAATCATGTGTGCCTGCGCAGCTGTACTGAGGAAGAAAAACACTAATTATTAGTTAACTTTTTGCCTTTTCTTTGGTGTACTTCCACCATAAGGGCCTGCCTTACGCTTGGGAGACATAATGAAGTACAAAAAGATGACAAAATCGTGACCAAATTTATGGACAAAGGCAGATTATCACAAGATGTGTACTGTAATCTAAGCATTTAGTCTTCCACAGCCAACATCTCATTCATTCATTTTCTGCCACTCATCCTGTTCAAGATCACAGGTGAGTCCTTGGACTGGTCGCCCGTCAAGCACGCATATAAACGACAACCATTCACACTCACATACACACCCATGGGCCAAATAGTTTCCAGTTAACTTAACATGCATGTTTTTGGGCTACAGGAATAAACCATAGTAGATACTGGGACTAAATCCATGCAAGCATGATTTAGTGTGCTTTTACTAGTGTGCTTAACTTCATGCAGTATGTTCAGGTTTGGTTCTGTTTAAAAAAGTAAAAAGCACTTGAGTCAAGTCATATCTGTGTTGCAAACTGTGTACAAAATGGGCAAACATCAAGCAGCTTCATCTGTTACTATGGTGATCATGGATGTGGCCAGAGAAACATTATAATAGAAAATGAACTGTCGTTCAGTATGTGACATGCTGTGTCCAAAAAAGGGAACATGTTGCTGTCAGAGATACATAAGCATTAACAACATGCCGTTTTCATCCATTTTTATCTTTATTTGTAGTGTTTACTGCCTTACATCAAATATTTTAGAACCTATCGAATTAGGCAAATCACATGATACGGGTTTCATTTGACTTTTCATCAAACTCAATGCTGTCAGTCGAGGCAGAATTATATGTGCATCAAATGTGCATGTTTAACAATGATGAATTTTTGCCTTTCTACAGGGCATTTGTGAGTATCAGCAATTATTTGTGTTCAGTTACTCGCTAGCCATATTACAAATTCACCTTTTTTTGCATTTCCTTTGGGATCAATGAGGCCCATGCCTATCTTCCACCAACTTTCAGGGTAAAAAAGTAACTGAAAATGACCCTTTCAGAACATTTTTGGCCTTTCAAAAATATGCAGTGACCAAAATAGCCACCCCTTTTCAATTACTGCCCAGAGCCTTCCATCCGTGTCATCAGTGGTGGCTGTATTTCATTTTTAGCTTGGACATGACTCTGAGCACTTAACGTAGTGCATTTATAGACACAAAGTTTTGATTTATGTTGGCACTGGAAAATAATAGTTTCTGGTAGCTTCACATTGAATTCTCAAGTATTTTGTAGTTAGTTTGAATCTTTTCTTTTTCGTTTCTTGCCCTTTTGTACATGATGACATTTTTTTTACATTGCCATTTTCAGCTAAATGTACTTTTTTTGGTCGTGTTATTTTTAGGAACAAAGGCTAAACATAGGCCTCGTCGTGTCCTTCAATGCCACAAAATTGCCTGTTTGGAATTTGCACCACAGCACCAAACGTGGGACATTGACAAGTGGAAGAAAGTTTTATTCTCGAATGAGAAAAAATGTAACCTTAACGGTCCTGATGGCTTCCGATGTTACTGCCATGTCAAGGAGGTCCCACCTGAGATGTTTTCCACACGGCACAGTACGGGGGGGTCCATCATGATCTGGGGTGCTTTTTTCTTCAATGGAACAATGGAGCTTCAGGGTGTGCAGGGGCATGAAATGGCTGCTGGCTATGTGGAGATGTTGCACG
Source organism: Dunckerocampus dactyliophorus (assembly GCF_027744805.1). Taxonomy (NCBI): domain Eukaryota; kingdom Metazoa; phylum Chordata; class Actinopteri; order Syngnathiformes; family Syngnathidae; genus Dunckerocampus; species Dunckerocampus dactyliophorus. The sequence goes on from NC_072827.1 coordinate 17,446,205, forward strand.
GGGCATCCCTCATGACTGAAGGCCCTCTCGTCTGTGTGGTAATGACTGGGTTTTTCAACAGGGCAATGCTGCAGTTCACAATGTCTGCCTGACAAAGGACTTCTTCCAGGGGAATAGCGTCCATCGTGCGTGTTCCCCTGATATAAATCCAATTGAGAACATTTGGGGATGAATGGCAAGGGAACTTTTAAAAAATGGACATCAGCTCCAGACAGTGTACGCCCTCTATGAAGCCATCTTCACCACCTGGAGCAACATTCCCACTCGCCTCCTGGAAACACTGGCATTAAGCATGTCCAAACAATTTTTGAGGTGATAAACAAGAATGGCGCAGCTACTCATTAATGAGTCCCTTTTTGGTAATTTTACTTCTATTTAAGGGGGGGGGGGGATTCTACAATAGGGAGGATTTCTTTTCTTTTTTTTTCATTTTTGTCACACTTAAATGTTTCAGATCATTGGACAAATTAAAATATTAGTCAACGACAACACAATTGAACATAAAATGCAGTTTTAAAATGAAACTTTTTATTATTAAGGGAGAAAAGAAAATCCAAACCTATATGGCTCTGTGTGAAAAAGTGACTGCCCCCCACTTAAACCATAACTTTACTGTCGTTTATCACACCTGAGTTCAAGTGGAAAAGGTTATAAAGCCATTTCTAAAGCTTTGGGACTCCAGCGAACCACAGTGAGAGTCATTCTCCACAAATGGAGAAAACACGGAACAGTGGTGAACCTTCCCAGGAGTGGCCGGCAAACCAAAATTACCCCAAGAGCACAGCAACAACTCATCCAAGAGGTCACAAAAGACTCCACAAAAAACAAAAAAACCTGAAGGAGAATGTTTGGCCATCTGTTCGTGACCTCAAGCTGAAACAAACTTGGGAAAACAAAATGAAGACTCTGGAGTGGCCTTGTCAAAGTCCTGAACGGAATCCTATTGAGATGCTGTGGCATGCTGTTCATGCTCGAAAACCCTCCAATGTGGCTGAATTACAACAATTCTGCAAAGATGAGTGGGCCAAAATTCCTCCACAGCGCTGTAAGAAACTCATTGCATGTTAAAAAAATAGAGAGCAGAACACATTCCTAACTTGCACAATAATTGTTCATACAGTAAGCCATACCTACTTGGAAATAAACCCCTTTTATTTAATATTGATTTACATTTTATACAAAAAGTACTTACATTTAATACATTTTCAAAATACATAGAAGTCAACCCACATATAAATCAAATATAAAATTATAAAAAGTCCTCATATTTATCATCCTCCTTTTCTAAAGTAACAGATGTGATCTAGGATAAGTCTTACTAACCATGTTTGTAGCTGTGGTAAAACACTCCGTTTTATACATATTTACGGAATCTGTTGATACATGAAATTTAGAAAAATATGATATTTAGCATTTGTCCTCTCAGTGTACAGTACAGGATCTGATCTGTGAACATTCAAGGTAGGCTTCAGTCCCTTTAGTCTCCCAGAAACCTCTTTTGTACAGCATATTGTTGTCATAACATGTTAAAGTATTGTTGTCAAAGAAGCTTAAAGTAATCGGAAATGGCAAAGACAGTAAAACCGAGGAAATTCCATACTGTATTTTGTGAGGAAATATCGTATTGCTATCTTGGCCTTCACTGTAAAGTCAAGCAGCACATCTACCATGAAAAGGGAAATTGTAATATTAATCCTTAAGGTTTGGCGGCGGATCCATCACCTAAAAAGGAGAAAAAAACTGAGAAATCCTCCTAAACTTTAAGCATTCATAAAAATGAGCCAAGCCTTCATTACCACCACAACACATCTGCGTTCCACTTACTTGATAAAGAGAGAGTACATATTTTAGCATTGTACTTTTAACTGTGCATAAGTATGGCATGGTGTGAATACATTTTTTGCACTTCAGATGCCTGGTGTCATTCAGTATAGGGCTGCATCACCGAAGTTTGACAAACCACTTGAAAATAGAGCTCCAAAGCACACCGAGCACATAATGCTGATGCTATGTCCGTAAAACCTAGAAGCCTCATAGAAAATTACTGTTTCCATGTCCATATAATACATTGTATACTGTGATTAAAAAAGAAGTACAAAGAGTCAAGTTAGGCTATGCGGCGGTTTCATGAATAATTCCCTCTAATTTCTTTGGGAGTAGCTCTCTTCTCTCGTCGATACTGATGACTGGCTTCCGACAGTTTTGTCCGTCCATGTACATCTTTGCATACACTGGGTTTGAGTAGTTCATGGGCTGTATGGAAGGAAAATAGGACAACAATATAAGAAAAGCAGCAATCAGGTCAGATTAATATACAGTCAAACCTCGGTTTTCAAACACTCCACTTTTTGTACGTATGATTTGGTATTTAACACAAAAATTTTGCCTCAGTTCTTGTTCTTGTCTCTGTTATTGTACAATATTAACAAAGTGTTAGAGGCGTTGACTCTTATGGTATTAATTCCGGCTGTCAAATTAAGGCATTAATCGCATTAATCTAATTTTTAATCTCTACGGTTTTTGGATGCAAGTTGCCTTTTTTAAAATCCGTTTTCATGAGTTGGGCTTCTTGTGCTTGAGTTGTCAGGGGTGGAAAACAATGGTCAGTTACACCCTGAAGTAGACATTGATTGGCTGCCATTGTGTTGGGCTTGTTTAGCATCACCCGATAGGCTCCTGTTGTAGTTGGGAGGGCAAGGTAAGGAGCGGTGAGTAGCGAGGAGGAGACATGAGATTTCTCGGTCCAATGAATGGGAAATATACATTTCAAAAACGCTCCGACTGCACCATTGATGAATTTCGAGTGATGTGCGTTGCATGTAACAAAGTAGTCTGTTTGCTCTGTACTCTTTTGTTCTCGAGTACTCGAGTACACAAACAAAGCAGTCTACTTGTCAGTGACTCACTGTCTGTACATTTGTTATTGAGCGTGACTGCTAAATAACTGCCATGGGGTCAAAGAAAGTTGCGAGTACCAGCGATTCGATAAAGAAGGTATGAAACACATTGAATTGGATCTTGCCATGGAAGTACAGGAAGTGATTAGAGATGTGCAAGTATCGAACAAATCATTCAAAAGTAGCAAGTGTTTCACTAAATTGGAACTCACGAGTACTGGCCTCTGTTAACTCGGCCACATACCGTTCACCACCCTTGCTACCGCTAGCTAAATCAGGCAACTTTCTGCGCATGCGCTCTGTGACAAGTGATTTGAGTGAATCAAGTACCCGATTCACAACTTGTTCCACATGTGCGAGTTTCTGCACATGCGCTCGGTGACAGTTGACTCGAGTGACTCAAGTACCCGATTCACTTCAGTGACTCACAAGAACTGGAATCACTAAAAGGAATCGACTTTCCCATCACTAGTCCGCATCAACAATAAATTCCATGCGTTTGTCATTTTTCGTTATTTCTCATTGCGTTTCCGCATGTGAAACTACAATAATTCTCTATGAAATTTATTTCATAAAATATTTTGGGTATGAATTGGATTTTTCCCATGGGAAAAATTGCTTTGGTTTTTGTACGTTTCAGGTTTCGTTGGATCTTCTGGACCGAATTAGTAATGAAAACTGAGGTATCACTGTATTACTCTTTCTACAACATTAAACATTCCACAATATGATATGATATATTAAAGCAACAATAATAACTCTTTAAAATACAGTAAAATCGTAGTTAAGTGGAATAGTGTAAAATAAAGTTATGTATTATTGTTGCTTTAATATGCCGACATTATTATTTGCATCTTTAAAGAAAGTTAAGGGAGTAAAAATGTGTACTTTTAAATGCAATGCAAAGGCAAAAAAAAAAAAAAAAAAAGCTGAACTTTGCACATTGTACATGCAGGGAGATGCAAACCATGCAAAAACAAATATTATTCAAATTACAAAGTATATTTTTATATACTTAACGCATGTGCCCCAAATTAATTTAGTGAATCATCCATTCATATTTGGTACAGGCAGTCATATTCAAACATGAATAAAAGCATTGCAACATTGACACCTGTACATTGTTGACTGATTGCTTACATTCTATACAACGATGATTCATGTCCTTATCAGGCAAATTTATAGTGAGATTTGAAAAATTCACCTGTCCAGGGATTACCTCCTTGGGCACCGAATTGATACCCAAGGTGCGAGGATCACTGGATTTTACACACCAGCCCTGCAACAGAAGCAAGCACCACCGCTGTTCATGCAAAGCTCACCAAAATGGCTTTTAAAAATGACCTACTGGTTATCAACATGCATAACCCAGTCTGTCTACATGTGAGTCATAAAGAGGATTACTTAGGGAGAAGTAGGTTGTTGCAGAAGAATGAAAAGCTGGTTAAAAGGCAGGCCTTTGAAATTAAGCCATTTTGCGCTGACAATAGCAGATGTCAAAGTTGGCAGTGCAAAAAGCAAAAGCATCAAGTTTGAGGCTCTAACAGCTGAGGCAGTCAAGAGCATCAGTGAGGGTTTCATATGCTCAGTGTATGTGTGAATTTGAGCTCCAGGATGAGAATACATTGACCGTTCGGTTGGTTCGTGAGGCCAATAAAACTGTGTTTATGCTGTAGAACTGCAACAATTCATCAATGAATTTATAATTAATCGATTATCCAATAAATCAACAACTATTTTGGTATTCGATTAATGTTATTTTATTTTAAAATGTTAATATCCTCTGATTTCAGTGTCTCAAATGTGGATACTTTTAAAATTCCCTTAGTCAACCATGAAAGCAGACCTATTATCTTTGTGTTTTTGGCAAAAGAAGATATTCACACACATCAGCTTTGACTTTGAAAAACATTTTTGTTTGTTTTCTGATATATTGAGGACCAAACCACTAATTGTTTGTGTTTGGTTCATATTGATTTGGCCTGTCTAGACCATAACCAATTACTCGATTAATTGAAACAACAAGCTTCAGAACTAATCAACTAAGAAAATAATCATTACTTGCAGTCCTAATCAGTTTGTATTATCAGTTAAGAGTCATTTGATTTAGTCTTTTCTTGCTTTTGCAGTAGTTTTTGCTGATACTGTGTGTCTATCTGTTGAAATAATCCAACCAACAAATGATGGGACTGTTGATGTCTTTGCAAGGGGTAAACTTAAACAATATCAGCACGGGATCAGATGATTTCCCCCACTGCTCATATGCACCACTGACCAAAACATTCTTACCGCATACACAAACCAATCCAATTTAAGAGCTGTGTGAAAAATTCAGCTAAAGATAATAATGCTCAGTTAAAATACAGTGTTACGTTGTTTCGTGGTTATGTGTACGCTCCCATTAATTAATTAAACACTTTATTTTGGTCCATAAACACGGGAATCGGTTAAGAAATAGTTACTTAGTGGCCCAGAAGAATACACTATGTGCTAAATTTTGGTCACACTTGTCTCAATTGCTTGTCGGTGAAGGATAAAGATTGTGTTGCAATGTCTAACATTGTAAGGATGACGAGAAGGAGGTCGATCAACAGTCTCTTCATTGCAAACACAAAACTGTCGGCCAAACCACGCCGCAGCAACATCAGCAAACTCAACTGTTGTCTCTGCACACAACCACACACACACATCATCGGGACACATGCAAAGTTCACAGATGGTCAAAAATCACAAAACCGCCAGGTCGCTGATCCCCTGAAAGTTACAGTAATAACTAAATATGCAGTGTAGCAACCTTATTATTGAGATTAAAAGGTTGCTTGTGCTTTGGCTTTTATTTTTTATCACTGTTTTCTTTCATTCTTGTATATAGAATTTTATTACTGTATTTTATGTCCTGTTATTTCAGGTACAAGATCCGACTAACACTAAAACGTGACACACATCACAGTCTAGGAACGAAACTCGTACATAACACGAGGGCCACCTGTATTAGCCAAAGCTCTCAGTCTGATGCAGGGCAGGTATACACCGTCGATATCCATTTCAAAACATATACTGCATCTATGTGAGGCCATATGACCCTTCTCTGAACACCAGCTGGTTAGCTGGCTGCTGACCCACCTTGTGAGGGTCCAGTGTGAAGCTGGGTCGCAACAGGCTGCCTGCATCGGCATGGTTGTCATGGTCAACTTCATACATGTTGTACGACGGGTTCCCAATCTCCACATTTATTCCCCCATTGGTCATCGGCTGCCTTTGGACACGTTTCCCCCTAAGGTGAGCATTTTCACCCATTATTTGACATGACATGCTGCATAACATGCATGGCACAAAAGACATGCAACTGTGTTGCACAGTTTCACAATATAACGATATAAATGACTCAAATCATCAAGCATAGCTGCAGTAGATAACTGAAAAGCTAAACTGTATTCAGAAGATTTGTGGATTATGATGTTCCATGCTCGAGTTAAACAAAGATTTGTAGTCTCGGATCTTCCAGCTTGAGTAGTTTTTAGCTACTTACCTTTGCCTCCGTCTGAAGATGTAAATACCCGCTACCACCATCACAATCAAGACGACCAGCAGGACGAGAGGCACAATGATAGCTATGCTCCCTAAGAGAGAAAACAGAGAGACGCATGAGAAATCACTAGAGATGAGCGTGTTTTCCCGACAGAACTACACGCTGTGTAAGTCTTTTTCTTTTTTTGGTAGATGGGCTGGTCCTGCAACGGTCAGGTTCGACCAATACATCAAAAATATATATAATTTAACTTAATGTGAGGTGGTGGCTGTTTTTTTTTATGAAACCGAGTGGCCGCAATAATTTATTGAGTTGAGCTTATGACGCACTTAGGCACACGAATTGAATGATAGGAAGCATACTGGAGGCTTATTTTTTAATATTTTCTAATATACTTCTGCTTTGGAAACTATGCATTTGTAAGTAATGTGCAACCATAATAACATAATACCTGTGTGGATAGAGAAATGTACAGTATTTTAGACATCAGTGCTGTTTAATTAGGACACTAATTATGTCTAGCTTGGAGACTGCTGCTGCTGTGTCAGCCACTGACAACTAAATACACACGTGTGGTTTTCAGTTTTCTACTTTAATTGATTTGTGAATACAAAACATGTCACATGCTCTTCTTCCATATAATAAACAGGTAGGTTTTTATTGTATCCATATACTTAAAAGAATTGACGTATTTCAGCTTCTGTAGCTTTAGTTTGTCTCCATGTTGGCGTAAACACTGCCCCCTCCCTCTGGCATCTTCTTCTTCTTTTGTGAATTTAACGTTGTTTTGAGTGGCGCCATGACACTCCTCAAAAAAAAAAGTGCGACTTATGTATGTCTTTCCCTCTTCATGACGCATTTTTTAAACTTATAGTCGAAAAAAGAAGGTACATTTGCTGACTATTGTTCTCTGTCTGAGTTATATCACTCGATCTTTTCCAGCATTCCGCACTGCAAAATAAGTCACAAAAGTGCGAACAATTCATGCTGATATCGGATCGGATTGATATCGATATCGGCCGATACCAAAGGCTGCAATGTTGCAATCATACCAAAAGTGAAAACGTACAAATGGTCTAAATTTGTTATATTTATGTAAATGCTTCTTTTCTACAAATACATAAATGGCTTCTGAAGAACCAGAAATAATTTTTGAGCCATTACGGGTCCAAAACAGCAGGACCCCCATTTTAAATGTGGTGAACATGCTGGGTTATGGTAGGATTGAGCTCAGTTACCTAAAAATGTGTGGGAAGGTAATTACCGGGAATTATACAACATAATTATTGCAGAACTAACCTCCGCTGGTATTGTCTGATCTGCTGCTTTTGGGTGCGGGTCTCTCACACTGTGTTCCAGCCCAGTTTGTAGAACACCTGTGCAGAAGACAGCATAATTAAAAAAAACACTTCAGCATCCTTTTGGCTCGCTGTTCTGGTGAGGCAGCCTCTTTAAATAATCAAATAAATACACTTTGTTGAAATAAACAAGCAACATCAGAGGAAAAAGCAAAATGTTGTGTCCACAGACGGAGTGACATTTTATGTTGAATATGTAGTGTGTGAATAGAAAAACCAAAAGATGACAGCGAGATAAGTCCTTATATTATGTGTGTTCCATGTACAGTATGTCCCTTGTTAGCAGAGGTGATAACTAATTTCACACGACTGACGCAGATGGGTCTGTAAAGCATGAATGATCCAGAAGGTGCAACTGGATAATGAAAGCATGATTTCTAATTACATGCTTTCAAATCACAACATCAGAATGCAGACCTGTAAAGCCCAACATATAAATATGTATTTGACACAAAAATGAACACAGTCAACCTCCTACAAAATGTTTTGAATCTGTGTTCCAATAATGAACGAGTGATATGCTGCTCTACCTTGTAAGGACATATTCTGCTTGCCAACATGCATGTTTTGGAAAATGCAGCCTGATGAGCATATGATGTACACAGGGTCAGATTTGAGCTCCCCACCTATGTGCTGAGAGACGACTGCATGAGATGGGTGAAGTAGTGACAGTGAGGGGCAGCATAGAGTCATGCAGCAACTCATAATGTAACAAGTGCCTCATTTGCATTAATTTAGAGCTTTGAATAAATAAAATTCAGTATTACGCATTGATGAAAGGTCTTTCATGCGTCAATAATAATTAATATACACAGATCTTTCAGAGTAGTTGTGAGGGATTAACAACTTTAGACAATAAACAGCCGTAAATTCAGAGGCATAAACACCCCTGAACAAATGCCTTGCTCTTATGCTAATGAAGGTCGCAGAGAACATTAAGGCAAGGTTAATTATGCACGTCGGCCTGTTTAGCATTTATATTTTAAGAGTCTGTAAGACTCAGAGAAAACATTAAATAATTGGTCAATTCAACTTAAATTCAGGCTTAAACATGTGAGCATGTATTTGCACTGTAGTACTTAAAAAGTATAACTTGGTCAACTTGATGTTGCATTCTCTGGTAACAGAAGGCTGTGAGCTGGCAATAAACTTTGAATAAAATATTACTGTTTTAAGTTAGTTTGCTGCATGCTCCATGCTGCAGCGTGGGAATATTTAATTTAAAATAGACATGCAGTAAAAATTCACTTGAAGTGTATGTACAATATATTGTCCTGTTTGCAGCTTTGAGCACTTATTACATGAAAAGTTACTACAAGGTGGTACAAAGAGCCCATCTATGGGACAGGCTACATAATGGCGCCGAATGGAGTTGAGTGAGGCGTCAACAAAAAAGGTGAGAGGGGCTCTGAATACAGCCAGAGAGGTGACCTACTTGCAGCGTGGTTTGTTAAGAGCTGTTAATGTGCACATCCCCTCATTCTGACAGAAGTAATCGCAGGGGTTGGCCAGCTCATCACAACGTTGGTTCTTGAACCCTGATGTGCAGCTGCAAAACATTGTGTTGGGAGTGATAACACGGCCTTTAAATAGGAGACTGTTGACTTTTTGGTTGCATGATGGCTGGAGATTCAAACAGTTAGCCTTTTAGTGGTTTCAAGTGTAAAATGAAGTGCAGTGAGTTTTGTAGATTTGTAACATTTCAATACTAGTTGTAGGCTGTTACTTTCACAATAAGGTGACATCTGCAAAAAAATAAATAAATAAATAAAAATAAAAAATATACATATATATGTATATATATATATATATACACATACATAGTGGGATCATACCTTAGATATTAAGGCCACTTACTGAGCAAGTAAGTAGCAAGTATTAAAAATATGAACATACAGCACTAGGTAGAAGATAATATAACATCCTTCCTAACCACGGGTGGTCCTCAGGTTACGCACAAAGTTCCATTCCTAAACTAAAGTCAGATTTTATAGCTAAATTAATTCCTAAGTCACTCACACTTTACACAGAATACATGAATACCATCAAATACATTAATAAACCACTAAATACAAGACTTCAATGAAACAATAATCAAGTCATCAAATATAATAAAAAATTAAACGTAATTACAACAAGGCAAGTATGTATGCAGTATGTAAAGCTGATCCTATACTTGAGGTTAAAGTCATGTCCACAAAAACAGATATTTTCAAAAATGTACATTTTCCCCACTCAGGTGTTAAACCAGTGGAGTCCACATAAAAAAGACGTTCACGGCTGTCATGCACATTTTCTCAGCCTGAAAAATTTACCACGGCTGTCTTGGTCTTCCATTTTGACGCCTCTGTTCATCAATATAGTGAGATATTAGATGTACAATGTACATTATTTTTAAAGGGGACCTATTATACCAAATTTTCGGGCCTTTGTATTGAGTGCTGGACTCCTATAGAGCAGCTTCACACGATAACCCGGACAGACAGCTTTCTAGTTCTTCCAGACTCTGCACCTCTTCCTGCACTGTTTCCTGCCTCCCGCCAAAACGGTCTGTGTAATTGACTCCACCCCTGGCCCTCCTCCAGGTACGCCTCCCGCCGAGCCACTCCGCTGTGATTGGTCACACTCCCAAGCGCTCCCGAGGACTTCTGGACAGCTGCGAAACCCCTTTTGTCCAATTACTTACACAAAATAAACACAGTAAGGACACTTATAAATTGTTACTTCCAGCTTGCTGTTGTCACTCTTCAAGTAACGTTGGCGGATAGTCCAGCTTTGTATTGGCCCATGTTCATAAAAAAAGTCCCGTGTGAAATGCGGTTGACAGATGAGCATATTTTTCTCTTGCTGGCCAGGAATCAGCAACTCCAAACACTTCTGCCTAATGCTTGCCTCTTTAGGCACACCCGAACAAACATTTCCTGGGAGCCATACGTGCTAACACCGTAAACAGAGCAGAGCGGCGGGAGGGCAGGCCTGGTTGGAAGTCCGGGTTGCATTGACGTCAATGGAACTTGGTGTTAAAAAAAACTCTGTAAAAAACAGCGTGCAGAGCCGTCCAAAACTGCTTTCAGGTCTCACTTCCAAATGCGCAAACCTCATTATCTGACGCGTTGGCATCGTTTAACACGGGAATATAACATTGTAACAACATTTATAGGTCAGAAAAGAGGAAACGTATAATAGGTCCCCTTTAAAATGAGTTGCTTAAAGCACAGGAGACATCAGGAATGTTTGTTCACCCGTGCCTATGCATATGCGCATATGCATATGCGCATATCTGCTGCACAAAATGATAGCAGAACACATTACTTCTTTTCTTTCGTAAATTTCTTTCTTTCTTAAATAAGGTTTAAATACACAAGATAAGGTTGCACATTTCTGATGACAGCAGCCAAAAAGCTCGTCCATACACAACTGCTGAAGCCAGAGTTTTAAAAAACCTTCACATTTTTAAGGACAAAAAACACTGTTTTGCGAGCAGACAAAACACCAAAATGCATAGAAAAATATTGCAATATCCGTGTTTGAACATAGCCTAAAACTACACAAAATTATCTGGTGGGACTCCTTGATAACATTGGAAGTGCAAAAGGTTGAATTTAATTTCGCCATTAACAAACAAACACTCATAGATAAAAATTCACAGACAGTATATTAGAAGAACCCTCAAAGTACCCCCCCAAAAACATTCAGCCATATTGTGTGACATAAAATGGTCTAAACTGCAATTTCCCACAATATACATGCACAGCTGGAAATGCCCTAAAAACAGAGAAAAATACATAATGTTCAAATATGTTATTTTGGTATTCAGTGGGACCTCGGTTTTTGTCATTAATCTGTTCCAAAAGATCAGCCGAAAACCAAAACTTGGAGAAACACTTTTCCCATAAAAAATAATGCAAATCCAATTAATCCAGACACCCACAAATATTAACACAAAACACATTTTATAGGGCATAATTATAGTATTACTCACTGAAGAGTCTTATTGCTAAACACGGTGATGAGTGGACAGAGGAGGGGAGGGAACGGAAGAGTCACACGAACGCTGTTTTATTCGGGTTCGACACAAACCTAACTTTAAAGAATGGACTGTTAGAGCTGGATACTTGCTCACTTGAACATCACTGTCAACTTCAGCAGCATTACACACAATGGCCCGGCTCACTAACTGGTATGTGTCTCTGTTAAACCGTTCCCTCTGCAATCTGTGTTAAAGGTTCCTACCTTTACATTACAATCCAATTTTAATAGAAGTTACAAGTTTTTTCTTCCATTCAATAGTGTTTGTCATCTTCTTTATCAAAGTTCTGGCACTTGCAACTTTTTGAGAAGCAATAATCAGTAAAAGAAAACACAAAAAGCACAGACTGTTTGAACGCCTTTTCTTCTAACACTCAGCAATACGCAGTGTGCTTGAACGCCTCACCAGTCCAAGGACCACAGTACTTAGTAGGAGGAAGAAAGGAGACAGATAGTGAACACACACAGACGCATAATGAAGATGATTAAAGGATTCCCTGGCTGAAATATGTGTCCCGACTCTTAAAGAACCACTGTCCATTCCTCACAGAGACTGAGTGATGTGTTTGGCTATGCGAAACAAAAACGGAGACATATTTTTGGCAACAATTTCCGTCGAAAACTGAATCCTAACCAGGGTGCACAAAAACCAAGGCACCACTGTATAAGGACTTCCAAAGTGACAGGCTGGCCTTGTATTGGGATTTTTAGAGGTCACACAATCTTGATATTACTCTACCTATGCTCACATATAAGATCTATTCTTTTCCAGAAAGACCTAAAGCCTATGATGAGGATGTGTTGACTCAAACCAATAAGATAGGATCATTAGCATAGAAATTGATTCTGTCCGCTTGAATTTGCCAGATGAGTACAAATTTCAATTTAGCGACCCTGGACAATGGGCAGTTAAAAATACAGACTGTTGGCCCGAGAAGAAAAGGGTTTCCAATTTCCTCCTTGGATACATTTTTAACAAAGCGCTGCATGTGATTATAGCTGAGGTGATATTAATCTGTGGGTTATGCTTTGAAAAGTCGAGCAATGATTCCCCCCCATGTCTGCCAGTCAAGCTTTTGTCTGTTACAAGATGTTTTTTTTCCACTAGGTGTCATAGAACGTTCAATGACTGACACATTTTTTTTTTTTTTTTTTTTTTAGAAAGCAAAGTTCTAAATCCTACTACGGAAGAGAGTCAGGGAAACCGACATGAGCTCTTTATTGCAAGGAGGAATTGTGTGATATGCTCAAAATGGCAAGCTATGAAAGGGATTCTAACCACTTTTTTATCGGTGTGAACGCCTTAAGCCATAGTGAGATGTCAAAAAGCATAAGATGGTGTTCTGGCATCCAGCCCCATGCTGTGCCATGGCCTCCGTAATATGACATCAAACATTACTTCAATTTAAGGATTTTGTAGCCTAGGAAGCTGACGATGCTGGCACACTTCTCCAAGCAGGCAAATGGTTCTCTGCAATGGTTTTCACTTCTGCTCCTAAGGTCAGGCTGACTGGGATAAATAATCACCATTTGAATGGAAGCAGTGATAGTGAGAATAATCATAGTGTGACTCTCCTGTCATTAAGCAGTGACTTACTGACAGAAAGGCAGGTTGGTGTCGGGGTCCAGGTGACAGGTGCCTCCATTGTAGCAATATCCATCACACAGCTGACAGCTTGGTGCAATTCGCCCATTTGTGCAACTAAAAGGGGTGGAAAAAATGAATTCTTGTGACAAGTAGGAAAATAGACTTGGGTGACAAGCAAGCCAGTCAGTCAATCAGAAGCAAAAAAGTGCAGTATATCGTCACCCAAGCTCATTAAGTAGATGTGGTTTGGCATGGACAAGGGTCTCACGAATTCATTTATAATACTAATCAACCTGTAATCACTTATAATTCAACAATGGTGAAAACAAAGTCTGGTTGTATCAGTACTTTGACCAGCCATTCAACGATGTCAGTAAAAGGTCTGTCTTACCTATTTGCCTTTCAACCTGTTTATTGGCTTTTACCATAATTATAAAGCATTCTTATTTGAGACTTTTAAAATGAGACTTTGGAGCAGGGGTGTCGAAAGTATGGCCCGTGGGGCATTTGTGGCAGTTTTTATTCGCAAGTAATAAGCATGTAATATTACGAGGAAAAATAATGTCATTTAAAAAGCATAATGTTGAAAGATTAAAGAAAAAAGACAATTTTTTTAAAAGTTGTAATTATGAAAAATAAAATTAGGTTTTGGAAAAAGCTACAATATTATGGGAAAAAAAAATTGTGATTGTGGTTAATGTTCTTACTCTAGCAAGTGCCTCTGAACTCACCCATGCTTTGCGCGCTACACTTATGCTAATTTAATTTCAGGTAAAATATGGTCAAGAGTTTGAGAAAAATGTGTGTTAGCTGGTGGTGGTGGTGGTGGTGGTGGTATTATACTTTTTGTTTGGAAAAAAAAATAATCTTGAGACGGTGACATACAGCAGCATTAAGAAACTGTTTAGGAGAGCTAGCTCTGTCCTAGGCTGACTGCTGGACACCATCAAGGAATTGGCTGACTGAAGGTTGTCGGTTAAGCTGCAATTGTTCCTCCCACCAGTTATTGATAATAACTGCCACCTTACATAATACAAAGAAATAGAAATACACAAGGTTCACACTATGCTAGCTCACACATGAGCATGAGTTGCATATATGTCATTTAATTGATGCCATCGCTCCTCTCGCCAGTTGTTAGTAATGACCACCAGCTTGGATAGTAGACATAAATAGAAATTCCACAAAACAGTCATGCTTATTTTTGTCCTGTTTATACTGTATGTAAATTTCATATGACAACCATTACATTTCCCCAATGTGGGATAACTAAAGTGTCTATTATATCTTATCTTAATCATTTATTGTTATACTTTATAATAGTACATTAATTTCCTAAACCAATTGAAGTCATTTAATTATATAAATTTAATTTACACTATGACTTGCAGTAGAAAAAAATAGCAAATATTAATAATAATAATGAATTGGGATTGGCCCCAATTAATTTTTACTCAACAGCTTTCAAATGTGTTGGGAAAGGATGCATTCTAAAAACATTATGTACCATGAGCGCCCATAAGTTGTCCACCTCTGTGAATTGACAAACAACAATGGAACCCCGCTGTAGTAAGAGTGAGCATGAAGGTCATAACTCACTTGCAAACCACATCTCCTGTCTCCTCGTTAATGAGGCATGGGGCACCGTGGCATCGAAGACACTTGTCCACCTCACACTTGTTTCCCTCAAACCTCGCAGGACACACGCACTCCACGTAGCCGGTACTGGATAAAGTGCACGCCTTGGAGTTCACACAGTAGTGATGACAAATGTCTGGTTCACATTTAGAAAGATAAAGACAAAAGATGCCATGTTAATGACACACCAGGAATGCAGTTAAGGCTGGTTTAATTGGACTTCCAAAAGGTTTTAATGGGACTTAATTATCCTTATCAAATGACATCCGAGCTGTGGATAAAAACATTTCACCCCTTGGGCAAACAACAGGAGGAAAATACTAATCGTGTGTGGCTGGAATGGTTTCTCAATAATGAAAAAGCCCTGCAAAAGATAAAAAAAACAAAAACATTATCACTTCAGCACAGAAAGGTTGTTTGATTGTAGTATTTGTATTTGGTTTAATAGAACATTTATTTATGGAAAGAAAGTGCTTCAAGGAAAAGCTTTTGGTTTCACACACACACACACACACGCACACACACTGTGAGCTTTAAACACATGGGTTTGCATGAATTTTATGAATTTAAATCAGTTGCTCTTTTTACAATTATTTGTATCTAAAACGTTGTCAATCATGTGAAGCTTAAATGCATTTTTTAAAAAGTATCTTGCGCACGCTGCCATTAAATTGAAGGCACATGACTCACGGTAAAGACAGCGATCTCCAGTATATTCGGCCAAACAGCGGCAGACTGGCTGGTTACCATGAGTGACGTCACATGTTCCACCATTTAAGCAGTAGTTGTCACATATCCTTCTCTCACAGAATGGCCCTGAGAAGCCAAGAGGACAGTGGCATGTAGGCTTACCTAGATAAATTGAGACATGAAAGGGCGGATTAGGGCATGCAAAAGAAAGCAGCTCTTCTGCACTGGTTGCACGTTATATTTCTGCATCACAACAGCATTGGCACTACAGTTTGATTTAATACAGTATATTGACTCAGTGTTGTAAATTGCCTCGAGCACATAGTAATTTATGGGTGAATATAACCAAAACTATTAATTAGGTTGTATTTCTATTTCTATAGTGTCCGTAGATGACTGTAATTTTCTAATGTGTTGCACCTTTCTAATTAAAAATAATTTTTGACAATAGGTGACCACCAATTTGTAATGTCATAAATTTGAATGGACTAAAATGGAAAAGAGAGGACGTACAGTTGCTGGCCACATTGCGGCTTGACTCTGACAGTTTTTCAAGAAGATATTATTAATAAATCATACTGTTTTGAATACCTTCTATTATTAGTCAATAAAAATATACACATATTTTCACCAAATGTTATGTATTTTTGCCTAAATTAAGCATTTTCAAGCATGAAAATGGCTACACTAACTAAAATACAAATATGTGGCATTCAAAAGGTGCATTCAAAGACGTGATGGATCACGGTCGGGTCTGGAACCAATTAACCGCGGTAAACGAGGGATTACTGTAAAGAAAAAACATGCACTTCTTATGATTAGAAAGACATTCGTTATTTTAAACCACAAATGTACCTGAAATTCAAATTGACAACATAAAGGATGAGGTGCCCTTTTACTCAGCAATCCACTCCCATCCATACTGACGCCCAGATACTCTCAAGGCCACACATAGCATACATAATTCTTACAGCATGTTGAGTCTCTTTCTTTAACCTGACAGAAGTCAAGAACATGGAGGAATTCAGAATGGATTCTTCATTAGAGAGTGTGGTCTCTTTTAAGCAAAAGCAATACTGCACATCGACTGCAACTGAATTGAAGGAATACTGGTATGTACAGAAAGTGACGATAGCCCTTTTGATAGTAACCAAACAACCAAGGTAACACGGAGTCAGTAGGTCATATTTCTGTACTTTATCTGTTATTTGTTACAGGCCAATTGGTCACATTCTGTATCAGCCGGTGCATTTCATACCTGGGCCTTGAACGGGGATTTAAGCGACGCAATCCACCTCTTAATACCGACACTATCACAAAAATGCAATATAACAATGTGTGGCATTGGAATTGGGGATGAATACCATTATTACTAAAGCAATAAACTCAGCTAACCCTTTATCTTCAAATATATCGTCTCTAAACAACTCCTAACCTTTATACTACAGCATCATCTGCAGCAGCTCAGAATCAATATGCTAACATAACAAAACCAAAAATCCATAAATAAAATATATCACACTGATCGCTCACTTGTAAGCAATGGACCCAGTCTGACGTATATATACAGTATGTTATATGTTTTAATATTGTTTGTTTGTTTGTTTTCTTTTCTCTTGAATGAAATAAATGTTTGAAAAATATATAAAATATATATATGAAACCCACTTATTTGTTGATATAACTCAGATACAGAACGATGAAGAACACTGTGTCGTTTTCCTTTCTTCATGATCAAACAGGATTTATTACACTCAACAAAAATATAAATAAATATAAACACTTTTTTTTGCTCCCATTTTTTATGAGACGAACTCAAAGATCTAAAACTTTTTCCTCATACGCAATATCACCATTTGTCTCAAATAGTGTTCACAAATCTGACCTCTTGGATGAATCGTCACTGCGCTCTTGGGGTAATTTTGTTTTGCCGGCCACTCCTGGGAAGGTTCACTACTGTTTCATGTTTTCGGCATTTGTGGATTATGGTTCTCACTGTGTTTCGCTGGAGTCCCAAAGCTTTAGAAATGGCTTTATAACCTTTTACAGACTGATAGATCTCAATTAATCTCAGTTAAGTTGTGTTTTAACAGGGGGCATCAGTTTTTCACACAGGGCCATGTAGGTTTGGATTTATTTTTCTCCCTCAAGAATAAAAAGTTTCATTTAAAAACTGCATTTTTTGTTCAGTTGTGTTGTCATTGACTAATATTTACATTTGTTTGATGATCTAAAACATTTAAGTGTGACAAACATGCAAACAAAAAAATAAATCAGGAAGGGGAGGATGAAATCAAAGGATGGAAACATGCTGACGTTACTGTACGTCTGCCTGCTGGCCCACTGAGGCAAATCTGAAATCTCTTTTGTTAAAGAAACAGCCCCACTAGTTTAAGTGACATTGGGCCAGCACTCCAAACTCTGAAAATTACAGTGACATGGCAACACATAGAAGCTGAAATCTGAAAACGGATAAAAACAAAATCAAACATAACACATACATGTACTGGAAGCAGTAATGGAAATAAATGAATACGATACAAAGCTACTGTAGTTGCAAATGTAGGTCAGTGCTACTGGTAGTGGTTATGCCAGCAGAGAAGGCCTTGCTGGCCCTGATCATAAAAGAAATAATATACCGTACTTTTTTTGCACCTCTAAGAAGCAAAAAATCGGGGTGGGGTTTATACATGATGACAGGTCTGTGACCAGACTCGGACTGAAAAATAATATCAGACAACGCTTCTACAACGCTTCAGCGGAAGATCACTCGTACTACAAGCCCGGTCACACCGCCTGAACTTT
The DNA here is from genome assembly GCF_027744805.1 of Dunckerocampus dactyliophorus. Classification (NCBI taxonomy): domain Eukaryota; kingdom Metazoa; phylum Chordata; class Actinopteri; order Syngnathiformes; family Syngnathidae; genus Dunckerocampus; species Dunckerocampus dactyliophorus. The sequence continues at coordinate 17,464,739 of NC_072827.1, forward strand.
GCTGTAGCGTTCCTAGAGCGGTGACAAAAAATAATCACCGCTCGTTCACCACCGTTTAACAGAAGTTGGACCCCGTTAAGGCAACGCCGTATCCTGATGGTCCCCCCTACCACTCCGAAAGTTTTGAGCTGCACAAAATATTACGAGCGGCCAATTTTCCGCCACGGCAAAGTTCATCACCGCTCCAACAACGCCCACTCAAAGTTTGGCGCCACTAGACGCAAGTTCGTGGACGCTTGGGTCCGCTAGGCCAAAATTTGCATTATGTAATTCCATTGCAGATGAATTGATGGACGGCAGATGTCTCCTTTCTTCTTCTTTTTGAAATTGCTTAGTACCTTCACGCATGTTGATTTGAGATGAAAGAGTTGGCAAGCATTTATGAACTAAACTTTTTTTTACCCCCCACCGTGAGCCTGAAAATGGGGGTGCGGTTAATACACGGGTGCGGTTTATTCACGGTGCTTTACGGTAATATTGACACGAATAAAGTATAACCTGGGCCTTTAGATGCATTAAAACAACAAAAATAAAATTACAGCCAGGGATTATGTTATTTTAGTTAACACCAGAATTATTTTACTGATTTCTCACTAAACTTTGAGGACAGTGGGGCATGGACCAAATAAGAACACATTCACTTTGGTACAAATCTGACTAAAGTAAATTGTTAACATTGCAAAAACCTCTATGGTGCCCATTTATCTGAATTGATATTACTAAGTTAATTGACAGGATTACTCTTCTTTTGTTGTTGTGAAAAAAGAAACAGCAAACAGCAAACGCAAACAGCAGGGAAATATAGGGTTACAATATGGAGTGGGAAGCAGGCGGGGGCTTGGGAGAATCACATCATGTCACTGGCCTACAATAGGTTATGATGCATTACCACAAGTATCAGTAATGCAATCAATCAGATGCTGTTTCTGGCTGCAATGACATAATTCTACGTGTACCATTTTTTGCACACAATAACTGTCTTCTTTAAAGCAAATGTCTGAGAGAATTACATAAACAAATGTCATGGGACACATGGCCATTGTACCTATAAAAATCAGTAAATTAAATCAATAAATATCACTGAATGTGTATGCTTTGTTTCAGATTGGGTAGTATAGGCTTTGCCTGTGTAGACTGCATTTAGAGGTGAAAAGAACGTGAAAACCAGAGAGCTGTCTATGAGTGAAAAACAAGCAATTGCGAATCCAAGAGAAGGTGGAAAATTAATCACAACTATTGCACAAACTTTGACCATAGTCAGTACAACCAACAGAAGAAACAAACCACTGATATACTAAGTAACAGACGTCAAACAGGTAGACCAAGGTCTGTCAAGAAAGACCCTAAAACAACTGTTAGTGTCATCAGCAACAACCGGCAGAGGGCAGGAATGATGGGATTACGATCTAATAGGGATGCTCCGATCAGGGTTTTGTGCTGCTGATTCCGATACTGATCATCCAGGACAGAAATCAGCCGATACTGATACCAATCACATGGATTAATTACACATTTTTCAATTTATTTACGATGAGTGCTATTAGCCACGGGTGCCGTAGAAAGGGGAAAAGTCAGGACAATTCCAAGGTCCCTTGACTGCCAGGGGACCCAGAAAGTAGGTAATTATTCATCCATCCATCCATTTTCTATGCCACTTCTCCTCATTAGGGTCACGGGCGCATGCTGGAGCCGATTCCAGCTGACTTCGGGGTAAAGGCGGGGTACATCCTGGACTGGTCGCCAGCCAATCGCAAGGCACATACAGACAATCATTAATAAAATTTGTAATTAATTAATAAGGGGGGGAGGCAACATGATTTTTTTCATGGGACCCAGAATTCCTGGCTGCACCCCAGCTCCTGGCTATATGATAAGAAAAAAGGAACCATAAAATCACCTTAATTTAGACATAAAACATATTCCACTTAATTTTTGAAGAGAACATACAGTATATCACTAGTGAAACTTCCAGAGGATGACACACCTTCTTTAACTCAATCACTCCCAGCCATTTTAGACAATTGTGACTCATTTTTCAAGGCACACAGAATATTGTGTTCTATGGATATATAAACATGGAACCTAACGAAAGAAAGATTAGACTCTCGTCTTTCATCAGAAAAAAAAAGTTTGTTTCTACCTTTTTCCGTTCTTTAGTAATCAGCAGTAGAACATAGGTAAGCTTCAGGAAAATTAGTTCCCAAAAAGAAAAGGGAGAAAAATAGCTTTTTGTGAATCACTGCGGACTGCAATAGTGCTAGCCACAGGTGATCGGCTTTTGTCATCTACGTTCAAAGGCATTTATCAGCATATGCATATGATTGTTTACAGAAATTGTCTGATACTGATCAATGGCTGATTGATCGGAGCACCCCTGCTACCTGCTGTTCATAGAAGACTTCGTGAACAAAAGTAAAATGGCTACACCAGAACCTGCAAACTACTCATTAGCAAGAAGAATAGGAAGGCCAGACTGGAATTTGCCAAATTCATCAGTCCATGAAACATTTCTCTCAGAACTTTTCAGGCTCATCGCTGCCTAGATGGCGTGAAGAATTAAACGTGTTAGCCTCAACCCTTTATTGATTAAAAGTGTTAGTTAATGTGTTCATAGTAATGTTTTAAGACATTATTTATGGGTTGTACCACATAGGCTTCAATTCTAAAAACTGCATAGCTTGTAGAACTAGAGTTGAGCAATAATGTCATCGAGGTTAAAGAAAAAAGACAGCCGTGGTAAAATGTCACTATTCACTGGATCATTGTGCAAGAGGAAATGGGCTGAAACCCCTACATTCAAAATCCCATTCTGTGGCAGAGTTGCATATAAAGAATTCCCTTTGGGGGTATTGTAAAACATGAACTATCAATTCATATGCTAGGCTGACAGATGACAACATCACACATTTTTGACAAGTACACGTCAATTTTAAAGATGCACCGACAGAGGATTGACCCTGAAAACTGCCCTGACTGGGACATACAGTATAATAGAGTTTGCGTAGGACTCAAGCGTCATGATTGTGAAGGCGTCTTACCCAGGGGTGAGCCAATGCAGGTGCCTCCATTTAGGCAGTAGTCTGTACAGTGGTTGACCTCACAGCGCTCGCCCGAGAAATCAGGCCAGCAGTAGCACCTCCAGTCTCCTTTCTCATTGGCTAAGCAACGGCCCCCATTCTCGCAGGGGGGACGGCAGAGTTCACCTTCACAGCAGAAAACAGCCCACATTTCTTACTGTGCTGTGTGCACTTATAGAAGTCAATTACAGCACATGCCATGCTGCTAAAGCTCCATCATAACAATAATAATGAAAAAAAAACAACACAAATTGCAAAAAAGAGACACATGAGAAAGAAACGTAAGATATGAAATCCATACATCTTCTGAAATTTGATTTAAACCCTCTATTCTATTCTCAATTATTGCAGTGTACTTTTATGTGATTGTTACAGTGTAAACATGGTTTTATAACTATATTGATGCTACAACGTCCGACCACATTTCACCTTTATGCTGTATATGAAAGCAAGGGAGTAGTACAGAAGGTCTGACCTTAAAGTGTACAAGAAGTGTACAAGAAGGAAGTGAGAACAAATTAATGTATCAAATGTATATGCAGAACAGATTGATCAATACAGATACAAAAGATTATAAAAAAGATTATATCGGTTACATCGTCCTTTATCATTGTTAATGTGTCAACCACTGCCTTTTAATGAAGTCAGTCTACAGTATTTGTCCCAAGTTGCACTTTTCCTAGTTGGTGGTCTAAAATGTCCTACTTCCCAGTTTTCTGTAATGCAATACAATAACACCGCAAAAAAGTATAAGCCCACCTGAGACGTTGACATCACTGCAGCTGCCATTGAGCAGTATTTTGCCCTCTGGACAAGTACATCTGGCACCCAATGGGTTGAGCAAACACATGAAATCACAAGACATCCTCAGGCATGGATTTGATGCTGCAGAGCAAGTGAAGACATATGATACATTTATGTTTATTATAGGAGGAATTACTTTGTGTTTTTACTTCAAAGGGGATATTGTGAAGGCTCTGAGACACACATATGCAGACTCTTACATGCACATCATTCCCAGCCTGAACAATCAAGCAGTGTTGATGTGTGAAGAAATTCATAATTGATTAGTGGATCTTGAATTGCACTAAATAACCACTGCAATCACCTCAGAAAAAACGAATGAATCAAAATTGCACACAGAGGTGGTTCAGTTATGTTCAATAATTCTAATGAGCTTGAAACGATTGCAGTTGTTTGAAATAGCTAAATAGCATAAGCATCAATTAATACAACAGATCAAATGGATAAGTGAGGTAAATAAAATAAATAAATGAAAAAATTATATATATATATATATAGTATATCTAAAATGTCATCTAAAATGTACATGAAAAAATAATAGCAATTATGACTTTGAAATGGACTATATGCACAGTACCCCATAACCAACGTCTTCAGTATGATGCAGTCGTGTGCAGTCAGGTCCAGCAAGGCCTTCACTGCTGGCCTAACCACTATCAGAAGCACTGACCTACATTTCAAACTATTTCTTCAATTAAATTATATTAATTCATTCCAACAGTCTATTATCTTCATTTGTAGCGTGTTTTTTGGCTGCAGTGCTCCCAGTCGTGTATGTCTATGTTTTTGTATTTGTATTTGTGAACAGTGAACGCTTGCAATGCATTAATAACATAGCTGTAAACTGACCCTAGGAATTAGAATGGTATTATTTCAGTCACAAAGTGCACATGGCTCTAATAGTGGGCCTGCCACTCTCTGTATTTTCATCTAGTGTCGTGCAGTTGGAGGAGGAAAAATAAAAATCATAAAAAATAAAACAATGAAGAATGCTAACATTAAATAAACATGAATTTGTCCACTGAACTGAGTTATGAATGTTTTTCTATAGCCTTCCTCATGTTCTAACATATGATGTTCTGTAATTTTATGTTCCACCATAATCCTTCATGAAGAAGTCTTCCATATGCTTATCACTGAGTGTCTAGACATGAGAGTCTGCCTTTCACTGTCCTTCCTTTCCCTCACATGAGTTGTCTCCTATATTAACCTAACATTTTAGCATGAATAGTCAGACGTTGTCTCTCCAAGTCATCTGTCCAGGTTGTATTATTTTGTCAAATTGTATCAAAGAACTTGTCTTGTCTCTCACTTTCCCTGACACAAACTAAACATGCTTGTTTTACCAAAACATTAACAAAATGTTGGTGTCCACAACTCACATTTTGTATTGAAATGATTGTTTTTCCTAGTGTATCTCACATTATTAACTGAAAGCCTGAATGAAAACCAGGTGCTCACAGGCACCCCGTTGGCTGCTCTAATGTGTCATTATAATATGTCATGATTATGTGTCATTATACTGTAATGTGTCACGATTGTATCCTGTTTTGTTACAAAATATTTTATAAAAGCAAACATACAAATTACCATCTTGATGTTTAAATCTGTGGGAAATCAATACATTGGTGGGCTTCTCCACACCCAAGTTGAAAAACTCGACAGACTGTTTGCCAAACTTGTGAATCTTGAAGACCTCATGTTTTAATCCAGTTCCATAGATGTAGTCTTCAAATATATCAATTCTGTACGGTTGGGAGACTCCTGTATATCGAGTACAAAAAAGAAAGAAGAACTTCTGAATATTTTGAAGTCAAACAAAGTTGGCAAAAAAAGTGAGATGTGGACTTTTTCTATTTTCTGCAAGGAATTACCATGTCTCTCACTGATCGTCATCTGAGGGTCAGAACCATCCAGCCTCATGCTGCCAATCTGGGAGAGCTCAGGATCAGCCCAGTATAAACGTTGATTGAAATAATCAATTGCAAGCCCTGTGGGAGGATGAAAGAAAGACATTTATTTACCTTACAAACTACACAGAGATCACGGTGGAAGTCATCAGTCATCAGGAGAAGCTAAGGTCACAACAGTCAAGATGAGCAGCACAATGCAGGAGCCACTTTTTTGTGTTTCTAGCCATTTGCCTTGTTTTTCTTTCCACAATCAATTTTCTTGTGTGGGAAATACCAAGTAGCTCTCACCTTACTGTGTGTGTGTGCATTTTGGATGGAGGAGTTTAGGAATGCTTACAATACAATTCCAAACCAATTAATCACTTTTACTTTCTGCACACAGTTTGACTAGATAATTGAGAAGCTGGCTGGGTGTTTAAATAGGTTTTCCAGGAATGATGAATTCTTCTCACTGTGAACACAAGAGAATGTTGGCCCCTTGAATTAAAGGAGGCCAGAGCAGATGCTCAAAACTAGATCAACCCTGTCTCCCTCTAGAAAAACGGCTACCTCAGATTGTGAAATATTTAATTACGATAGATTTACTTGGTGTTGTTTTATTTCTTGTTGTGTGGTCGTATCAAAGCATACATTTCAAAGGGTTTTACAGCACACACAAGAAAATACGTGTATTCTCCTTGGTTAACGGCCTTTATGTACCCAACACTGACATTCCAATGAAATATGTTTCTGTGGACACCATGAGAAATACATTCTCAGTGTTTTTAGATAAGAGTATTGTTGTTGGCTGATAAAAACATGATGAAATTACTCCATAAACTCAGCTTTTGCAAATACAGTGGAACTTTGGTTAGCATCATTGATCTGTTCCAGAAGGACCAACTCTAACCAAAATGTACTCTAACCGCATAAACATTTTCCCATAAAAAATAATGTAAATGTGTTCCACAAAGCCAAAAATATTAAAAGAATGAATGTTTTTACAGTTTTACAAATATAGCTTTACATGCACAAAACAATTCTAAATGCATATAAATGATGAATGAAAGGGATAAATGAACATTTAAGGTTACTATTACTTTTATTGAAGATGTGATTGTTGCCAAAGACGCAATTATTTTTTTAATTCAATAGTGTTTCTCACCTCAAGTCTCTGCTTTTCTTTGATCACGGCTCAAAATTACCCAAGATGGAGCCAAAGAAAGTTGCAAGCGTCAGCATTTTGATAAAGCAGGTGAGAATTGTTTTATGCATGTAAAGCTACAATTGAAAAAACGTGTTTTGTGTTAACATTTTGTAGCTCTGTTAGTTAGCATAGAACTACAGAGTCAACCTCTGATATAACCTCATAAACGAGCGACAGAGCTGACTCCCGGTTCTGGTTTCCATGTATTAGCAAGCTAATAGGATCCTAACAAGGACGTCTTGTGATAAAAATACATTAAGAACACAGTTGGACTCATGCGGTGTATTAATACCATGACAATACGTGTGCTATATTGTACGCTGAACGGAAAATGTACGCAAACCGAGGCAACATTTTGTCAAACACGCTAACTGGGGCGTATGCTAACCAAAATTCCACTGTATGTTATGAAAAAGGAAATTCATTAAACATGCCTTAACACATCAAATTGATTGCATAGACCAAAGCTACCACTGTTCTGATTTAAAAACGAAACACTAAGTACAGTAAACAACAAATAAACAGGTTGCAATTGAAATAATGCATGGCCTCTAAACAAATACCTACCAGTTGGTCTTCGGAGGTTCTTCTCCAAAAGAACTCTGCGTAAAGAACCGTCCATGGCCGATTCCTCAATGTGAGAGTGATCACCCACTACACTCCAGTACATCATCCTGAAACAATCGAGAACCATTTGTCTGTGCAGTGTTATATGCAAGTACAGGAAAGCTTAATATGGAAGATGTACTAAAACATATGCTAGATCAAATTATCTGTCAAACTAGGGGTCCGCGAGCCATTGGTTCGGGGTCCCTGATTTTTTTTGCAATAAATTAAAAGGTCTTAAGTATTAAGTATTTAGGTTGAACTAATTGAAATATAAAACATCCATGAACATCAAGACATGCACATATACACAGAGATACCTGTACACGCGTACCAGTACATACTGTACATACTTCCCCTTATAACTCACTGATTTAACCAGGGTGTTATAATGTTGTTGGTTTTATTACAGTAATGGTGAGGTCGGCAATATGATTATAGTTATTACAATTGTGTACATTACAGTTATTATTCTGTTCACTATCATGATTAATAATTTAATTACTACTATTACTATTAATATGTATGTTTGTTTCAATTCAGTATTATCACTGTGGTTGTTATTATTTTGTCCTCTCTATCATGGTCTTTATGGTGATGTGTAGTCCTGCTTGTTTGTGTTGTTGTCGCAATTGTTGTTGTTGCTGTTGTTCTTTCTCTGTGTTGTCCGACTCTTGTCCCCGCACTCCCCCCCTCTGTTTTCTTTTCTCTTCTTCTCTATCCCCTCCTGCTCCGGTCCGGCCACTCCAAATTTGCACAACAACAAAACATCAAATAAGGTCAAATGAAATCTGTACAAGGGAAGAGAATCTCATCCAATGGCATGTTGTATGTAGCTACAAATGACATAGAAAAAAATCAGCATGGGGATTATCAGGAGGTCATTTTCTACACTGCTTGTCCTCACTGGTTATCTTACAAATAGAACGGTGACAACAATGTCATTCAATTTCTTTTGCAAGCTGTGTAAATCACTGATGGAGTGGGGTGCCGTAAAAAATATTGATGGACACTGGATAGTACTCATACAATGTGGGGGACATTTACATATCCTAATTATCCAGCTTCTCCATGCCTGGAATGTGGCTTTAATGGAGTTAAGAACACGGATGACAATAATTAGCAGATTAAAGTAAACATAACATATTTGCCCAACAAAGTCATTATGATGATGGATATGTATTTTTTTTTTTTTTTTTACAACTGTTGAATCCCCCAAAAAATGCAGCAAACTATAACTTTGTCCAATCTTGGGTTAAAATGCTATCGTGTATATGCCACAATATACACATTAAAAAGCACGCTTTAGCTAAGATATCAGCTGAGCTGCAGCTCTACTCCACTCTGCAAAGCTTTATAGTGAAGTCTAAGTCATTGTGTGGCTGTAGTTCTGCTCGATGGTTTTGGTTCACTCTCACTGACCTCATTAGGTTGTATTTGAAGACAGCAAGTAGCTATCGTATAAAACCTAGTGTGCAGTACATTAGCTGGTCAGTGTAATGGATCTACGCGGGCATACACAATTAGCGTCCAGCTGGTTAACACTGCACAGCTTTTAAAACACTAAGACTATTTAACAGATATATGCTCACATGTGAGGATGGGTAATAAGCCACATTTGATGATGATGATGGTGATATACACCAACCAAACACATTAGGTACACCTGCACAACATAATAATGTAATACAAAATTTTTGTTAACCTGCCTTGTTGTGCCGGGACAAATTTACTGTACGTATAACAGGTGAGTCTATAATACTCCTCCTATTGTGATGTATTTTATTTTACTTATTTTGAATGCCACCTTGCAGTACATGCTTTAGAGAGGACAAAGGGGAATAGGGGCAGCTCAGGCCTGGACTCCCACAATCCACAGGGACCCAGAGAGCCCACAGTCACCTGCCCCAGAGATATCCACACACCCAACCCATGGGCGAGGTAGCAGCAGAGCACAGAAGCCAAAGGCTGCCACACAAAGTGCCGGCCAGGCCTACTGGCCCAGGATCCACCAGATAGGGATATATGCAGACCTCGTGCAGAGCCGAAGACCCCATCGCTAGCACCTCTCCCAAACCCTGAAATCCCGAGTGTGATATGTGGTGTGATGGGGGAAGGAGGTACTGTATTTACACAATTAATGAAATGCATTTTTGATTTTGATAAATGTATACCTTCCAGTCAGTGTGAGTCAAAACTGAGGATTCTTTTCTTTGTAAGGGAAGAAATGACTGGTATTAGATCTCAGATATACCACATGATTTGGTTAGTGGGTGCATCAGTAAAGTATAGTGCCATATAACACATAATTGTAACGTCCGACTCCCACACCACACCACTGCACTACTTACCCTCGGGTTGGGCTGACAGCAATGGCGTAAGGTTCTCCTGCAATGTCGGTAATTAAGCGGGTGCAATTTGGTCCCTTGAGTTGTCCAACATTTACGGAGTACCGCAATTTAGTCCAGTGTGCTGTGTAATAGCTGAACCAGTGCATCCGTGAATGATCTGTCCAGTAGATATTTCCGGTGATCCAGTCAGCAGAAATGTCTCTGGGTCGTCGAAAGTCTGAACACTGATACAATTTGAAAAGTCAGATCTACTATTTCCTCTTGGTACATCATTATTCAGTGCAGCTATTGAAATCTTGATTTACACAGTCATAGAGGTATTCATTTAAAAATATGTTGATCATTGTGGCTGTAGTTTTCAGCCCTTTGGAAGTGCTTTACATCTTAGTGAAAGATGTTTTTAATATTTTGGTTCTAACAACTGAAGGTAATATTAGAGGCAAGCCTTAATATGAACCAGTGTAGTTCTACAACAATTAATTACAGTACAATAATAAACACAGTCATATCTCTGACATTGTCAATCAACACAAAATATGACTAGTTTGTAGTTACTTATTATGTGCTTAAAACACATGTACTAAAATCTATTGTTTTGAGTTGCAGAAATCCCTTGCCACTTTGCGCTTCAAAAATCACAGCATCAGGATTTTTAAAAAATATACGAATTAATAAATCACCGCCGTTTTGTGGTTGAATACGGCCCATTATTAGTGAAAACATATGCATATTTAAGCAATTGTCCAGATGTGTGCCTAAAATAAGCATTTTCAGGCATAAAAATGGCTAAATGAAATAAAATACAAACATAAGGCATTCAAAGACATACTGCATAATAGTAGCATTCTTCGCTGGTCACTAGATGTCAGTAATACTTGTATTACTTTGATGAGACAATAGGAAGTAGCTGTCCAGAACAGGAAGTAAAAAATAACAAACAACAAGAAGCTCTACCAATGCTAACTTGTGAGTCTATATTATGTCTTATTCATGTCTAATATGTATGTCTTATTTTCTCAAAATATGTGAATTTTATTGGTTAATACGAGTGTAAAGGTGACTATAAGTGACTATAGTTATTTCATGTCTAGAGGGCTCTAATAATGTAAAATGTAAACTGCTTTTCTATGCTCTAGCTACACAAATATTCATTTTATTAACAAACAATTCTACTACGTGGAAAATCACTTATCACGGTCGGGTCTGGAACCAATTAACCATGATAAATGACAAATTATTGTATATTCAATTGACAAAATAACAAAGTCTTTATACCTATAAATTAATTTTTTTGTGTGCGTGTCACAATTCTTTTTCGATAAAAAAACAACAAAAAAACAGATTAGATATACTTACAATATTTCTGACATTTGTTTTAGTTTGACTTCTTTCCAGACTTTCTTTATAGAATATTCCACCGGGGTTGAATTGGGTAGCCCAGATAAACTTTTGGTGTTGAAACAATGCATCCATCCCAATAATCCGTGCATTGTCCTCAATTTCTGTGAGTACTTTGTGTCCATGACTCTGGTTAAATGGATACACAAAACTTCGAATTTCAGTGTCATTAGCAATGTAGAGCACTCGATCTTCTGGTCCTGCCAGCAGAGTAATTAAGGAAAGAAAAGCAACACATAATAAGCTTTGGTCAATTTTTAGAAATATAACATTTTTCTCCAAAATGATGGTCAAATTAAGAAAACAGTGATTGGCTACTGTAAAACCATATAAGCTTCTTACCTTTTGCAATGCAGTTACCATCGATCTCCTTATAATTTCTGTCACACGTGCACTTAAAAGATCCCTTAGTGTTTGTACAATAATGAGGGCATGTATCAAACTGCAGACACTCGTTAATCTCTAAAAATAAAGAGATCACAATGAAACGCAATTAAAAATTGTGCTTGAGTTATTAGTTACAGTTCATTCATCCACAACAGGATGATGTTTATGATATACCACATCACCACTCAGCATTCAAAACCAGTATTTTCCTTGTGAAGCATTAAAATAAACAAGTAATGGTCATGCTATTCACATAAAAGACCATAAAGGCCAAAGAGGATCGTCTACTACCGTCACATTGGCCTGACTTCTGGTTCCTCTTGAAGCCTGGTTTGCACTGGCATACTGCATTTGTATTTGTCTGGTTGCATATAGCATCCTCTCCGCACGGATTTGTTTTCTTACATACATCTCCGCTGGAAACTACAAATAAAGATTGGACTTTGGTTACACAACCATACTCAGCATCTCAGACACCTGCTGTGCTTTTCTTTTGATGTGCAAAAGGAAAAGGGCGTCATCCTTTTCCACATCACACACAACCTATCTCAAGGCACATGCATACATACATTAGCATGAATAACAAAACATCACAGCTATAATGAGGAGATTGCCATGCTTTCCAATAACGTCATGGCATCTCTGGCACTTTTCATCTTTTCTGATAGCTTCTTTGATCGGTTTGCTTATTGAGTCAATTGGTGCTGGACTCACAAGCCTTGCAGTCTTGCTCTTCCGAGCCACCGTCGCCACAGTCATTGAACAGGTCACATTGTAGCTGAATGGAGATACAGCGTCTGTTACTGCAGGTGAACTCAGTCTTCCCACAAGGTCGAGGTCTTCCAGCCGTCTCTTCTGCTTTGATCAAAGACAGTTCATGAGATTAGACTTTCAAAATCCAAATACACTTGATTGACTAAAGACTTTGTGCACGCATATTAATCAATGAATCGATTTAGGCTAATTTCCTCAAAGTTGGAATTCTTCAGCATAATAAGATCATTCATCCATCCGGTTTCTGCAACACTATTTATGTTCCCTTGAGCAGCTATTTGAACCACTACACTCCCAATGACCCGTATGTAGGAACAGTTTGAGGAACCGTTTCTGTTCCAGCATGTTCACAAACCATGGTCCGTAAAGTCATTTTGAATTCAATATGTGTGGAAGAGTTTTACTAATCAGTACCGTATAGGGGTATCACAAGATCTTGCAAGATTAAAACGTGGCAATATTTTTCGTTTAAAAAAACAGCTTGTCTCGTGGGAACAGAGCTTCCAAAAGCCTTATCTGACTGTGAGCTATGGCATCGCTACTGTGAATGCTAATGAACGTAATATGAAAGTGGCAGTGTGCGAGGCAGGATTGGAACCACACCTTCAGTGCTTTGTGCACTATACACCTTGTAATCCAACACGCACTCTGCATTCCCAGCATCACTTTGCTTGGGTGGCTGCTTTTTTTCCATTAGAATTCAACAGCTGCCGTGGTGTTAATAAGAGATAAAGATAAGATAAGATATGCCTTTATTAGTCCCACAAGGTGAAATTCTAAGCACAAGCTGCAATAATTCTACATTTGATCGAACTTACTTAAGATTTGACAGATCAAAATACAATGACTGCATAAGACTTCCGTCAAAAGGTGTGATAGTAGTGTCTTCTACTTTCTGGTTCTGCACTGTAAGCATCATGGGAACCGTAGTTCTTTTAGCGTAAAACCCCCCCCCAAAAAAACGAATCTACTGCAATTTGCTATCTATTTTACATGTCTTTACAAAAGTACACATTAACATAAATTATTAGTAGTAGCAGCTACAACTGCCGTCATTATCTTAACTTTCATCATGTTTATTTTTTGTTCGAGGTTGTGAAAAAAAAGTTCAACAATTAAAAGCATCATGCTTAGGTCATGCTTGTAAAGTTATAAAGCATTTCAAAATGCACCTAGCATGTTTTGTGACTCAGTTAAATAAAAAGTATTTTTGTCCAGTCCTATATTTTGTCATCATAGTTTTAAAAGTAATGTTAAAATATCTCTTTTTTTTCATCGTTTTTTTTGCACAATTTTAGTGCATCTTTTGTTTTTTTGCAGACTATGAAGGCTGTTACAGGCCAAGCCTGGCCCTTTAAGAAGAATTGCATTGTGGAAAGTTGAGTGTTGTAGTTCTGTGCTTTAGCACGGGGTGGCGTTGTCCCTCTATTCTCTCTCTTCTGTCTGCACCGCCCATTGTCTTCTGCGTCCTGACTGTCTGTCGAGCATTGTCAATCAATTTCCTTTGTGCCGTCTGTTGTGGTCGTGGCTAGCAAACTAGTTAACCGTGTGAGCTGCTTGCTAACCGCCAATACTGTAAACAATAGAAGAAACAGAAGAAGCTAACTGCATGTGACTCTGAATGCTGTTTGGTTGCAAAACCCACAATGTCGATGAAACGTTCTGCACCCAAAAGGCAGAGGAAGTAAATCCATCACAAAAAAAGTTGGACTTCTGGACGTGCTGAAGGAAGGCAGAAGTTATGCGGCTGTAGGGTGCCATTACGGAATACTGTAAATGAATTTTCGGTTCATGGACCACAACAAGGAGTAGTAAAATACAACGACAGGAGCAATATAGCAATACAAGGACACAAAACAGCCGAACTGCGCCAAGATGAAGAGATGCGGTCAGAGGAGTGAAATATGCGTGAGTTACAATAATTGTGTGTCCAACCTAGTAGGTTGATCATTAAAATTAAAATTAAATTTGAACTTTGAGAGTGTTTAAACAAGAGAGAAATGTGAGAACATGTTAATGCCTGTCTGAGAAAAGTGTACTGTATAAAGTGTATGCTGAGGGGTTTTACAACCTTAAAAGATATATAATAAGTGTAAAAAAATAAAGTTGGCTACTTATTGCGGGCTATTTTGGGAACCTATCACCCGTGATAAACGAGGGAACACTGTATCGTCTTGTTTTTTGAGCTGAGTGTATTGTGATACCCCGAGTACCTTGTCATAGTGGAGGAGTCTGAGTGCCCAGTCAAGAGCTTGGAAAAGGCATTTGACCGATGTCCCCTCATTTGCAACACCAAAACCTCATAACTCATAACATACACCACTTCAGAGAAATTGTTGGAGAACCCAATGCATGTTCTGTTTTTTTGTCAGTTCCCTTTAATACACAACTGTCCTCTTTCCCAGTAAAATATAAACATCAAGAGGAAATCAAACCTCTGTGCAATGGGGTGGGAAAATAGGGAAGGAACAGCATTAAGTGATAGCGGGATGGAAGGACGACCAGATAGGATTGAGGTGAGATTGAAAAGATGGATGGAGGGAAGAGGCGTACAATGGAGGAAGGTAATGGAGTGAAGTGAAAGATTAATGGTTGGATCAATGGAATCAGAGAGGAAGATAAGGGAGGAAAGAGAGAATGAAAGAGTGAAATATGAATGAAGTCATTTGTCCCGTTCACTCAGGCCTGCCCTGTGCCATCACTCAAATCAGTCTCGCATTGCAGGAGCATATCAGGATGTCATAGTAAAAAGATTTACCAGTTATAGAAGATTTTTCCAACAAAACTACAATTCATTTAAAATGCATTGCAAAACTTTCTATATTCTGCATTCAAAACAACTTGAACAGCAGTTCAAAAACTGAAAATGGCTCTCTTCCTCATGAAACTATCACTGCAGTGAAAAACAGGGCCTTCTCTGTTGCCGCCACTCCCTGCCGCCACACATTCGTGACAATGCTGACCTCACCACCTTCAGGACTAACTTAAAACCACACCTGCTCCGCATTGTGTAAGAAGGAGAGGTTCCGCAGGTCCTTCATACCGACCGCTGTCAGGCTCTACAACACCTGCACCACCTGAACCATGTTGTAGACACTATGCTTTCTTTACACTGTTCTCTTTACTTGTCTTGCTGCTGTAACAAGTAAATTTCCCCGCTGTGGGATAAATAAAGTACATACAATTGCTTTTAACAGATCACGCTTTAAAACTTACATATTTAGTAATACATATTGCAATCTCTTAATTCTTGCTTTTTGTATGCACCTTTAACTGTATTTGTTCAGAAGGCTCTGCTTTTTGCTTTTCACTTTCTACTGCTATTTTGTATACTTGTGTACTTGTATACGTATACGTATTTGTTTGCTTTTACCGTGTAAAACGTCTTGGAGGTTTTGAAAAGCGCTCTATAAATTAAATGTATTATTATTATTGTTGTTGTTGTTGTTGTATTGTCTGATCATTAAACTTTTGTCCAGAAAGCAAATGAGGGCAAATTTGAGTCAAACTTGATTTTGATTTTGGAATATGGTTTTCTTTCTTCTCACTCCTTGGTATAAAAAACTGTCTTCACTGTGGATTGTAACACTGGTCTTCCAGCAATTTCCAGTTTATGGTATGGTTTATGGTTTGAGCCTCAATGGTTCCTGGGGTGATCTTGGCTATCCTAACAGTTTGGGTCTTTTTCCAGACTTCGGCAACTATTGTTTGAATTGATGATCTTGGAATCTGTAGTTCTTGGCTACAAAAAGCTTTCACAACGTATCTCTGTCTCTTAGATTTTCCCTGATTTATCTTGGACTTCCCCAATGTTCTGAGTATTGGTTGGTCCAGTGAGTTCCATCCTGCAAAGGTGAAACTTCCTGCTGCAGTCAATCATGATCACTATCAAAACGTTAATAGGACGTGGCTCATGATGAACTTGATGAACTGACCGCAACATACAATACATTACTTACTTGGCTCATACTAAATGCTCATACTAGCTTTAGTTACATTATTTGAGAACATAAATACCAGAAAATACAAGTTTATATCAATGCATAGTGTACTCACCACATTCTTCTTCATCTGAGTTGTCACCACAATCATCCACTTTGTTGCAGACTTGGTCTGCACGCAGGCAAACATGATCATTTCTGCAGCGGAATGGTCTTGTAGGAGGGCAAGGAAGTTTTTCTTGATTGTAAAAAGAGACAAAAAAAAGCTATTTCATTTTAAGAAAAAAAACAAAACAGCTGCATGTCATCTTGATTTTCTCCTCTGTAGAAAATACTCTGTTTCAGTCCAACCCACCACACATGTCTGTGTCTTCATCTGAATTGTCTCCACAATCGTCCCTGCCATCACACACCCATGTGTGTAGTTTGCACAAAGTGTTATTGCAAATGAATTCATCAGCCCGGCAGAAGAAAGCGCCTACAATCACACAAAGAAATGAAACATCCCCCAGCTTCAACACAAACTCTTATAGAGGTCTATTCAAGTGAACAAAATGTGTTACTCAAAAATGTACTTTTTTTCCTTCCATCTTTCTTTAAGTTCATGGCATGTAGGTGGGAAGCACTTGTCCTTTTAATAGCTGTTCTGTTCATCCAATTTTAGCTTTCACTATATGGACAAAAGTACTGTGACAAAGTGCTATTAGTCCTACAGAAAGTGAAAATGGAAGAAAATATACCGTTGGTCCCCTTGTTGGAGCTATGGCAGCTTCCACTCAACTTCTACAGCGGCTACAGATGTAAAGTACCCTTTGGGCTAATTCTGGCACATTTATATATAAATGTTCATGAATATGCACTGTCCCTTTAAAAAATAAATAAATCCAGAAATACAAAATAAATACAGAAAATATAGCTTCTAGTCCTCTAGAAAGATACTGTATAAGGTTTTGCACTGTGGGCATTTTTGGAATACTAATTCAGGTAAATTGTGCGGGTAGAAGTCACAGATGATGGACACAAGCCCTGAGAAAATCTACATATGTCTTTTCTAGTTGAGAGGTCAGATCTCTCAAATTCTTCCTTACCAAACTCATCCAGCCATCAATTATGAACCTTGCTTTGTGAACTGGGGCAAAGGTATGCTGTAACAAAAAAGGACCATCTTTACACTGTTTCCCAAAATATGGAACCATTAAATTGCCCAAAGCGTCTTTGTAAAATAATTACATACATACTCTAAAAAATAAGCAATCTGTAAGCAAAATGTGTGTTATTATTATTACTTTTAAAGTAATTCCTTATAGTGAATGCATATTAGTAACTTTCCTAGTGTTGTCATATCAAGTCCTTAGCCTTCTTCAGATGCCAGCATATGATGGTATGTTCAAACAGAGTCCTTTGTGTTGACGTCCTCCATGTGCTGACATTTTGTCAAAAAGCCGTCTGTTCTGGTCATATTGATTTTTCTCCTTGCCTGAAAGTTTTATTAAATTGTACCTCTTGTTATTCTTAAAGAACTTGCCTCATCTCTCATCTGTGTTGGAGCCTGCATTAGATTTTCCTTGTCAAAACCCAACCCAATTCTTGATTCAATAATTAAGAGGTTTTTCCAAATATGTTTGTCCATATAGCAAATGACACATCGCCTGAATCATCCATGTCCCACAGCATCACACCTACCCTGGCTGCAGTTTTCCTCATCACTGTGATCCATGCAGTCCATGATGCCGTCACAACGCCATCGCCGAGGAATACAGTGTGCACGATTCTGACAAAGAAACTCATCTTCTCTGCACTCTTTCACACAGCCAGTCTGTCATTACAGAGTAAATACATCCTTTTCGTGACAACATCTGACCACACAAAATGGCCAGCACACAGAAATTGTTGCATATACTGTATACGTACATTCAGTGACGCAAAAAGTGCACTGACCTCATCTGAGCCATCCAGGCAGTTGTCATGTCCGTCACAACGCAGGGTGGCGGATACACACCCTCCACTAGCACACACATACTCATTCACAGAACATGATGGGGCCACTGAAAATGAGCATGATAAACATTATCATCACTGACACTCAGCAACACCTTTCCCGATGTTATGGCAATAATTGGTGGCTAGAACAGCAACTGTATGAGACATATTATCTCAGATAATCACTCACATTTCGAGAAGCCATAGAGACCATAGTGTGCAAAATAACTGGTCAATAATGACCAGGACTTGTCAGCATGAGGGAGCATATTTCTAAACTTTTTTATGTACTTATTTTCCTTCAATTGGGATTTACTAGGAGTGCAACAATACAGGAAGTTCACAGTTCAGATTTGGTTCGATATTTTAGTGACATGGTTTGAGATTTTTACATCATACATTTTCATGCCTTTTTAAAAAAAATGACCAATATTTGTTTCAACTCAAAAGTTCAGTTGTTGAGTTAAATGTATCTGGTGCAGCTATACTTGTCTCTGCTCTGCATATTAAAAGTTAGAACAATATAAAACAAAAACAGTGCCTTTTAAAAATAATAATAAAATAAATAAAAAAATAAATAAGTCACGATTCAATTCAACACGGCAATAAAGATAATTACTGGTACACGTAATCCATCAACAGTTCCGTTCATAGATTCAATAGTATTTCAATCAAACTATGTAGTGTTCATTATTTCAACAGTTCATGTACACATCCAGTTCTTTATTAAACATTACAAATAAACTGGTGGTCAACACTGTGAAGTATGTGTCAACTGTTTGGGGGTGCGTGCCAGTGTGCAACCCAAAATTTGAAATGTTCAAAATATGTGGCAAGCATAATTTCTGTGAACTAGATGTGAATGCAACGTGGATGCAACGTGAACACACCACAACCTACAGTATGTGCAAACAATACGGGCAGTGGGTAACAAAGTGTGCCTCTGCGTGTCTCATTCACATGAATCGGGTAACTGTTCCACCACCTCTTGGACCAAGTCAAGGCAATTCTCAAGTAATTTCTATAGCCTCTTGGATCTTCCTTGTGATTTTCTGTTAATAAATGATCACAATGCCCAAAGCGATGTCTTCTAGTCAGCAATTCCCTCTCCCACTGTGTCCATGCCTATTTTTTTTGTCTAGTTTATTGCCTCCTTTCTGCTCTTTGCACATTTTCAAGACTGCCTCACGAACGAGGGAAGTGGTGGTGACAATGCACACACCCATGCGTGAACAATGCGCGTGGCGCACACTATTGTCATGCACTGCACGTAAACACTACTTGACAAGGTGTAAATAAGTCATGCGGGAGCGCGGCCAGTTCATGCCAATGCGTAATTTATGCGTAAACTGAATGCAAACTAGTTTTCACTCTTTTCAGGCATGTCATAAATACATAAATAAGTGACATGCATTGTGGGACAATGTAGAAGCAACATGCGTGCAAGTGTAAATGCCGCTTAAGTGTAATAAACACATTTCTATAATTGAGTTCACGGTGTGCACTGAGCAATTGACTTTTTCAAAACATTTTTGCATGAAATTAACATCCACAAATGCTTTTATTGTATGTATATGCATCCTACCGCTGAATTATTTTATCCGGAATTTGGATAATAAAGATGGAAAACACAGTTTTGTATGCTGCTTGAGAGGCCGTCTGCCACCAGCCACACAGGAGCCGCTGATTCCTTCTGCACACAGGGATTTCGTGAGGACTTTGGCGTCAGCTGACTGATATCATGTGTGGCTTGGGTTACAGTATCTTTTGATTCTTAGTGGTCTCATATCAAACCATTGTATCAAACGGTTCGATACAGCTACCTGTACTTGTATTGTTGCACCCCCTAGTATTTACCTATGTATTTTCACAGCATAGGGCACATTATCATGACAGCATAAGCATCTCTACACACGATAGAAATGTGGGACATGGACAAGGCAATCAGGAAAAAGAACAATGATAAAAATGACAAAACTCATTTTTTCCCCAGAAAAAGAAAGCATTGTTCCATGTACCTGTTCCCTGGCAGTTTCTCTCATCCTCTCCCATCTTACAGTCTTCTTGGCCGTCACACAACCACTTTTTTGAGATGCACAGGTTGTTGTGACACCGAAATTGGTCGTCAGCACAGTGTGCCTCACAGCCTTTCTGTGAGCCAAAATGTGGACCAAAATAAAATACACGTTGGAAAACAAATCAAAATGTGCATATTGTGGACATAATACAGGATCTTAATGTGGGAATTGCGACCCACACTGCATCAAAAGTGGCATTGGTGTTTTTCTTACACTTGAGTTGGTAAAAACAACAGAAAAAACCCCATTAATTGTTCATATTCATTATTCAGGCTTTAAAATGCTGAGTGGGTGAAGTGGCACTGATGCTTTGTACTGTGCATCCTCTTGTGAAGGAGAGCTGTAGAGCTGGCTGGTACTGATTTTCTTTTGGCTCATGTGTCGTTAAGCCTAGCTCAAAGATCACAAAGCGGGGTGAGGAGTTCAACACTATTTAACTGCTGTGACCCTGAAAGCTTGCACTGGGGAGGAATTCTCCTTAATTGATTAATAAGAATGCGCTATTTAATTGAGAGAAATTATAGATGACATTTGCAGTGCGAATATTTAACTTTAGCTTAATAGCTTAACTATATTAACTACGAATAATGAATACTCACCAAGTGTTTGCCCCTGAATTATGCACTATATCATTAATATTGATGGCCCTACTTTGATGAACCCTTAAAAGCACTACTTACATTGAAGTTTGAATTTCAACATATTACAATGCCAATTAAAACCTAGGTGTTTCTATTTGAGTATTTGATATTCATAAAATTGACAAAAATGTTCATGATAAATGTGTATGATTGCATTGTATTGTATATTGTTGTGTTGTATGACTACTATCAGTGCCCCATGAACAAATACTTGCCTCATCCGAATTATCCAAACAGTCGTAGTCCCCATCGCAGCGGAATCGGGAGGAGATGCAGTCACCGTTTGCACAGGCAAAATCTTTGTGGTTACAAGTGACTGGCGCTGTGTCAAGAAAAGAAACAAATGAATAATAGAAACAAGTGATACAATCAAGCCAAACAGATTCCCAGCAAACACAGACCCCTAGATACAGGATAGTTACGAGCCAAATGTTTGTGTTCAGAATTATGTGCTAATGCTAGAGAGAAAAAAAAAATCAAACAATTTGAAATAATTAAACTCATTTTGTATGGATGATACGGGATAACAGTTGAGGATGCTGGCAAAGCTGATCAGGATGTAAATCCATTCAATTCTGCCTCTGCAATCGAGAGGAAACAACTCTCTGAAGCCAAAATCATGTTGCTACCACTTAGTTTGAGTATGTCCCAAAGGGCAATATTAGGATGCAGCTAAACAGCTGCATCACATTCACTCTCTGGGCTCTCCCAGTCATTATCCAGCGTGGGTGTGTGAGTGTCTCTATACAACATAGAGTCACAGCTTGCCTTGCAGGAAATCTCATTTGTCACCTTCCTTGCCGTTTGCTGATCAGTCCACCTGATCAGTTAGTTACAATTAATGTTCCACTGTCTTTTTGTTTTTGGCATGACGTGCAAATGACGCCCATGGTGCATGCACAGTAATTAACATTTTATTGTCATGTGCAGGAGGGGAGAAATATTTTTGTAAATAACTACATCAAACTTTACATAAATGCATATTGATTTTGTAAATAAAGGCTATTATTTTATTTAAAAATAATATTCAAAGACATTTATTTCATTCTGGCGTCACATTGAGGTCAAAGTTTGGCGCACACGATCATGTCGCTCTTGCTTGTCGCTTCCACGTGAATGAGCCAAACCGTTTGTGTGTTAGTCGTGTGCAAAGAGAGGTTAGTTGTTTTGTCTTTTCGGATTACAATGCGAAGAAACTATTGAGAACTTCCCACAATGGCAATGAAGCCATTGTTGCCATTCCCGTCCCATCTGGGAAAACTCGCTGCACCTGTCACCCACACACATCAAACCATGCTATCGTGGTACTGATGGTGAGTCAGGATTCATTTTTTGTTCAATTTCAATGTCATGTGCTTTTTTTGTTTTATACATCAGTAAATGGCAATAACATTAGGTTACTACTGTATGTTAGATTAGGCCTACTATAACATCTGACTGCGCCGCACACTAGCGCAGCTCTTAAGGTGTCAGGGAGAGAGTTTTATTTAACTGGCGATCAACCATTCCTACTTATTGAGAGTTAAGTCGAACAGCACTAGCCAATGAGCAAAAAGCCCTGGGCTGTCTACTCACTGTCCAGCGAAGCTATTAACTCACGCCCTATACCACACTCTTATCCGAGTCATGGCACCAATTTAACAGCAGTCATTGGCGCAGTCCATCCCTGCACACTCCAGAGTCAAAAGCCAGCCAAAAGCCCTGGATGGTCTACTCATTGTATAGCGCAGCTCTTAAGGCGTCAGGGAGTGAGGTTTACACAGCACTACTGTACTATGACATAGCTGTTTTGCATTTGTGAGAGTGATGTAAAGTTTGCATTAAATAGCTTTAATTTAATACGACATTTGAAGAACAAACACTTTACAGAGTATGGTCACTTTGAAGCTCATGGTGCAGCATCAGTCAAATTACAGCGAACAGAGCCAAAACGCTGGGAAACACTCGCCCATATGTACATGACAGTCAGAAGGGTACGCAAATAACCCGAAAAATAATTAAGAAGGTATCAGCCGATCTCACTCATCGATGATCGGTGTCAAAATCGGCAGCATAAAATCCTGATCGGAGCACACAACGTGTAACTTCTGACCGGCAATGTCCATACCATGTATTTCAACATGCTCGAATGTGTCCACAGGTTAAACCCCATAACTTTGATGCTGGCGTTTTGTGTCCATTTCGCTTTCCTTTTTCTGTTCATTCATGCATATGGAATGGCATTCTTTTGAGGGTCATTTAGTTTTCAGCTTCAATTTCTGCTGACTGCACTCCAATGCAATGAATGAATGACAAAATGTGACATAGGAGTGAAAGAACACATATACATTTTATACCTAGGACACAAACTAATGTTAAAGACTTTTTGCTTAAAAAGTAGCAAAAAACATTTAAAAAGAAATCTAAAACATCACAGACTCAGACAAAACACGCTGAATTGATTGTAAAAGTCAGAGTATTATTGTCTTAGCTTTGCTGGAATTTAATCCTACTTCAAGTTGTACATTTTTAGATTGTGCCACGGGCCAACAAAAAACAGCTACGGGCCACAAATGTCCTAAAGCAAAAGATTACACCAATTACATGTAAGACTTTGACAATGCCGCTATTCTCATACAAACATGGCAAACAATTGGAGGATTGAAACTTCAGACTGAGTGACTTGACAATGGAAAAATATTGTGTGTGTCTTTGATGGAGAGGTGAAAGGTGCTCGTGGTGATGGGAGAATCTGGCAGGTGTCTTCACAAAAATTCTATTCTCCTGTCTGGATGTGTGTTGCGCATCAACAGAGTATATAACAAACAAAGTGAGCTGACAAAAAGTGGAAGAGCTGGGTTACTCACTGCAGCTCTGCTCGTCTGAATTGTCTCCACAGTCATTCTGGCTGTCACACCTCCAGTGGTCTGGGATGCAGTTGTTATTCTCACAGCGGAATTCATGAGGTCCGCAGGTCTTTTCATCTTTTTCATCAGGAGCAAACAAACACAAAGACGAAAAGGGCTTCAAAGAGCATGAATATTAATGGTGCACTTGCTATCATATTTTCTGGGTGTAATCATCATATCCTCTGGGTTCACCTGAGTAAGTTTGACACAGAGTTCAAAACACAGTATGTTCACTGGAGGCAAATGCACCATAAGATGAAATACCTGACTGCACTACCAGTCATCCTCAGCAGGATTTGTGACACCTAGCAGGAAAAACACCATTTTCTTCAAAAAGATATTCAAGAAGATTTTAAAATCTTGAATAATTTGAATATTTCCTCACCCCAACAAAAGTGATAATAAGAACAAACATACACAATACATTGGGAATCCTCCTCCAAAATGAAATTCAAAATTAGAGGACTTCTGCCTAGGAACCTACTGCAAGTTGTTTGCATTGGTGTGAAAAAGTGTTGGTCACACTTAAATGTTTCAGATGATCAAACTAATTTAAATATTAGTCAATGACAACACAACTGAGCACAAAAACTGATTTTTTTATTATAAAGGGAGAAAAAAAATTAAAACCTACATGGCTGCGTGTGAAAAAGTGATTGCCTCCCGGTTGCCCCCCACCAGAAAGAAAGTAATTGAGATTTATCAGTCTGGAAGAGGTTATAAAGCCTTTTCTAAATCTTTGGGACTCCAGCGAACCACAGTGACAGCCATTATCCACAAATGGCAAAAACATGGAACAGTGGTGAACCTTCCCAGGAGTATCCGGCCAACCAAAATTACCCCAAGAGTGCAGCAACGACTCATCCAAGAGGCCAAAAAAAGACCTCACAACAACATCCGAAGAACTGCAGGCCTTGCTTGCTTCAGTTAAGGTCAGTGTTCATGACTCCACCGTAAGAAAGGCACTGGGCAAAAACGGCCTGCATGGCCGAGTTCCAAGACAAAAACCACGACTGAACAAAAAGCATCTTGAAGATGCCCAAGACCTTTGGGAAAACACAATACTGGTCTGACAAGACAAAAGTTGAACTTTTTGGAAGGTGTGTGTCCCATTAGATCTGGTGTAAAAGTAACGCCGCATTTCAGAAAAAGAACATCATACCAACAGTAAAATTTAGTGGTGGTAGTGTGATGGTCTGGGGTTATTTTGCTGCTTCAGGAAGACCTGCTGTGATAAAACGGAACAATGAATTCTGCTGTCTGCCAAAAAAATGCTGAAGCAGAATGTCCGACCATCTGTTCGTGACCTCAAGCTGAAACAAACTTGGGTTCTGCAGCAGGACAATGATCCAAAACACATATATACACTTAACAAAAATATAAATGCAAAGCAATAATATGCCACACCTGTGAGGTGGATGGATTATCTCGGCAAAGAAGCAGTGCTCACTTACTCAGATTTAGAGAGATTGCAAACAATACTTAAGAGAATATAAACAAAAATATACATTTATATTTTTGTTGAGTGTATTTACCTAATTTTCTACCATTTGTATTACTTCTTGTTTTACTGACATTCACTGTGGAAAGCAAAGGAAGAATCCGTGCCTATCACAAGATTACAGACATTCACACTGGGCATGCATTTCATATTAATTTGGAGTATTGGGTGCACAAATGTATTTAAATTTATTTAGAATTGTCTCTTATTTTGAATTTCAACTACTGACAAAGTATAATCCACCCTGCGGAAAGAACAGTTCAAATAAATCATTGAGGGCAAAATTAATATGTATATTAATAAATATTCATACTCATGATGAGTGAATAAAATCTTCTGACTGCAACTGCAACTGTTGGCCAGAATGCCAGAATATCATATTTAAAATATCAATATTATTTTTCTTAGGAAAAGAACTGATGCTTAGACATTTTCTCCAGCAATATTTTCTTTGAACATCTTTTAAAAGTCAAAATGAAAGCTTCCCTGAGTTGTTTCAGAGTAAACATCACCACAGCTATTGGCCAAAGTAACACTGGTATCCATTCCAATGTGGCAGGAGGAGGAGAGAGGTGGGAAAGATGACTTAAGCTTCAAAGGACACAGAGAAAAAGTAATTATTTAGAAAGTAGAACAGTCGCCTAAAGCATATCAAATACTGTATGTGTCAAAAAAAGCTCAGACTCCTCGCAAAATTAAAGCTAATTTCAATGCACACAACACCAGCTTTCGATCGGGGGTAAATCAAAGTGGACATAAGAATACATACAGTACAGTTCTGTGAGATTTGGAATGCCCCACATTTTTTTCTGCAGATAATCCTATTTGCACAGCCAAAAATTGGACACGGGACAAGAAAAATTCAAAATTTTGTACAGTACAGTCGTACTGTTGCCACACCACACTTCAAATGTTGTGGCGTCTATCATATTTAAAAAATAATAATAATTATAATAAATTGTGCTGTTCGTGTTTGAATACGTTTTTTTATTAGTCAAAAAATATGCATAAAAAACTAAAATATAAATATAAGGCATTCAGAAGACGAATTCAAAGACGCTGTAAATTATCTGTAGTATTCTACACTGGTCACTATGTGTCAGGAATGTTACTGTAATGTTCGGCGAGACACCTAAGTGCCAGACTTGATCGCTGGAACAACAGGGTTTTATTGCAGGTTGGAATTATCTCACCACAGGCACAATAAATAATAAATATCCCTAATAAAAGCACAGGCTACTGCTGTGGCCGTAATCCACGGCAAGCTAAAACTATGAATCCCCGACGTCACTTCCTGTCTGCCCGTCATTCTGCTTTCCTAGTGAACACATTTACAGCAACACACAGTGTAAAGGTGATTATAGGGGTGTAAGTTCATGTCTAAAGCGCTCTAATAATGTTAAAAACTGTATTTAGAAGGTCAGAAACAAGTTTTCAATGCTCTAACTACGAAAACATTTCATTTAGAAATAAGGAATCCTACTTAGAGGGTAAACCTTGGACTGTCTGATTGGTGGAGACACAAATCACCTCCTCGTCAAACCTCTCTTATGAAACCACCCCAAGCCACCTGCATATGATGAGGTTTGAAATACTGATGTCAAAAATTTGCATCTTGCAAAGGGGTTTCACCAGCTGCAATGCCACTTAGAAATGACTACTGTGGCCAATACGCTGTAGTAGTTTCCAGTCGTAGTTATCACCAGTATTTAATGCATACGTATCATTGATTCAGAAATGTATACTAGATGCCAATAGCTGGAACAATGTGAAAGCTACTTACATAGTAGAAAGCTTTGTTTTTTTATTTGTTGGTAAATGGTCAAACATGGCAGTTCACCTCTCCCTATATTACAGTAACTTTCTAGTTTCAAGTGAATAGTATGTGTGTGATCTGTGTTTCAAGACAGATATGTCTGGAAATAATCAAACGTGTTGAGGTTCTAACTCCGAGTGAAGCCAACTGTAAAATGAATTCAGTTTGAATCACATTCCCACCCAGCTGTAACTGAAAAAGTGAAGTGTTGTGATTTATGGTTAAGTGGATTTCCACAACTCACCGCAATTAGCCTCGTCTGACCCATCTGCGCAGTCGGGGTCCTCATCACAAACCCAGAGCTTGGAGATGCAGTGCATGGAGGCCTTGCACTGAAATTGGTCGGGAGAGCATGTGCTCTCAGCTACAGACATGGAATTGTAGTAGTCATTGTTGTAATCAAAAATGGCTCAAAAATCTAAAAAATCACCATAATCATTTAAAAAACACAAGTTATTCTTATACGTCACGCTGTGATGCCTTGGTATTACAGCAAGCTTGGAAGTTAGCATTTTATTTTCACTGCTGTGGTGTTACTCACACAACAGTATTCAAACCCGCATCCAGCCATGTTGCAATTCCTGGGAAGGGATGAAGTAATTAGCCTTACCTTAATTAGTTTTTTTTTAGCTATTATTCTTCCTCCTGAACGCCATCTATTCACCTCACCCCTACTGTAACCCCTCTTGCAATCAACGACAAGACAAATATGGCAATATGAAAGACGTGAATGCTGTGTGCTACTCTGTTGAGCTAGATTATGGTTGAGAAAATTTGGTCTTATCCTCAGAGTGACTAAAGATGTATTTGCATTTTCATTGGGGTGGCCAAAGTGAGACCATTACTGACATAGAGGTGGCAATAAGTTGACACCTGAAATGTCTAGATGGCCAGTGCGATGGCCGGAGAGTGACCACGTAGCTCCACCACTGGATATGAATGAACCATATTGGGGGGAAAAAAGCAAGACAAGGACGCACAGTGGCGTGGGATTAGTGTGTCTGCCTCACAGTCAGGTGGTTGGGGGTTCAAATCTCTCCACAGACCTCTATGTGGGGAGGCTGTATGCTCCCCCTGTGTTTGTGTGGTACTGTACTCTAGTTGCAGTCCAAAAACATACATGATATTTGAAGTGAAGACTCTAAATGGCACTAATGGGTCGATGGTCGGTGTGCAAACGAAACATTGAAGTGAAAAAGCTGTCGCTTATTTCCTTGCTGTTAGTTGCAATCAATGTTGAGCATATACTCCTGATCAAAATTTTAAGACCAGTTGAAAAACTATAACAATTTACATTTTGCACTGTTGGATCTTAAAGAGGTTCTATGTAGAGCTGGGGTCTCAAACTCGCGGCGCGCGGGCCATTTGCGGCCCACCAAATCGTATCTTGTGGCACGCGACCGGACATCAAAGAGTAGTGTAACTGCAGCCCGCAACATCCGGACGAGCTCAGTGTGACTTTCATACTTCCAGGGGCAAGGAAACGCCAACACTGAACTACCAGTGGTGTTATCACATGGATGTATGTGAACTGTATTGCATCGTGAGGTACCCTGAGATTCCCAGCCCTACTCCCAATACTTGATGCGGCCCAGCCTCACCCACACTCTACCTCCACTGGCCCCCAGTGAAATTGAGTTTGAGACCCCTGATGTAGACCTTCAAAATGCAAAAAGAAGAAATGGGAGTGAGATAAAACAAATTTGAGTAAGCAAATTTGAATAAGCAAAGCATCGTTAGAAAAGACTATTTTCTCTTTGTATTTTTAATTTACTTTGTTCTCGTAAAATGACTTTGCTAACTAACATAGTTACGCCACAAGTGTTTCTCATTTTCTTTATCAAATGCCGGCATTTGCAACTTGCAACTTGACTCCATTTTGGTTTATTCTGCAGCTGTGATAAAAAATGAAGGTGATGTCCGAGTGATCTGGCTGCCATATTGTGTCTTTGTCAAAAATCTCCTCTTCAGTGACGGCAAAAGTAACCTTGAATGTTCATTTATCGCTTTAATTAATCATTTACTGATATGCATTTCGAATTGTTTCTGCATCTAAACCTATGATTGTAAAACTATAAAAATGTGTTTTGTGTTAACATTTTTTGGCTTTCTGGAACGGATGAATTAGATTCACATTATTTCTTGTGGGAAAAATTGATTTGATTAGAGTGTTCAGTTGGAGTCGGACCTTATGGAACAGATTAATGACGCTAACCAATGTTCCAATGTAAGAGCTTGTGCAAACACATATTATGCAGCACATATTAGAAATATGTGTTCCTAATCTCAACAAGGTTCAAAATAGCTGAAAGTTATTTCCTGAAACTTACGGCAGTCTGTCTCATCTTCTCCATCACCACAGTCATCTTGACCATTACAGCGCAGGTTGAGAGGAATGCATTTCTGTTTCCTGGTGCACTTGAACTGGCCTGATAGGCAGATGTATGTCTCTAGGAGGAAAACAGGTTTAAAAAAAGCATATAATAGGATCAGAAAGCCAGAAAACGATGCTCTTTTTTTTAAACGTGTATCGTGTAACGTGTCATAACAAGGTTAAATTGAAAACCCAATATCTTTGATATTCAAACAACACGCACAATAGATGGTGCTAAGGGGTGGCATTTATCAGTATTATTAGTAGTATCAGCACCTCTAGTCTTTTTGATTTGAGTTGCCAGTTCATGCAATTGCATATAATCATAATACTATTAATAGTAGTGGTGCTCCCGTCC
Source organism: Dunckerocampus dactyliophorus (assembly GCF_027744805.1). Classification (NCBI taxonomy): domain Eukaryota; kingdom Metazoa; phylum Chordata; class Actinopteri; order Syngnathiformes; family Syngnathidae; genus Dunckerocampus; species Dunckerocampus dactyliophorus. The sequence goes on from NC_072827.1 coordinate 17,494,812, forward strand.
CTTTTTGTCTGTCCCTCAACCCTCACTTCTATTATTGCTTCTATTCTGTTCACCCTGTTGGAGGTAAGTGTTTCACTTCCCATTGCGTCAAAAGTGCTTTCCTTATGTGGGCAGTTGTTACAGTCTGTATCTTCAATGCACAAGGTGTGTGGTCTTAAATGAGCTCCATATTATAAACACCTTGAGACAGCATGTCGGGCTTGGCACTATATAGGTAAAACTGAACAGAAATAAATTGAATAGTTATCATTTCCTCACCGCAGTTAGCTTCATCTGAATTGTCACCACAGTCATTCTCTCCATCGCAGATGAAGGGAGGAAGAGCGCAGAGACCAGTGCCGCATTGAAAACGTCCAGGCTGACATTTGAATTCCGCTATAGGAATAGAAATTACAACTTAATTTCAGGGTTGATATTGCCAGAATTTGGGAAATGCATATACTGCTAGGCATGTTTTGACGTGATGTAAACAAACAAAGGAATGATTAAAATAAAGTAGCTATAGAGCACAAATACATTGTTAAAACGTTCACGAGGTGATTTCAGTGTCTAAAGCTGTTTGAAAGCCAACATTACAACAACATGCACTCACGGCAGTCTGAAGGTTCATCCGATCCATCCCCACAGTCATCAACTGTGTCACATTTCCACCAGAAAGGGATGCACTCGTCTGTCCCACAGCGAAACTATATGAAGCCGGTCGAGTATAGGTGAGGGAAAAAATATATTTACCACGTCAACATGAATCCCTTTCTATTTTACTTTTAGCCTTCTTCAAAGCACAGACAAAAATCAATAGACAACCATTTCACAGAACCAACAGAGCGTGTTCGAGTAGAATAAAGCAAATCAAAGCAAGGCGGTTTGCCCCGGTGGGAAGTACTGAGGAGGACAGAAAAGTGACATCATCAAACTGAATTGACAAACAGGCAAAGAAACATTGCTGACCTGACTAGAGGTGCAGTTGGATAGACAGGTTTTATTGTCAGCAGCCAGGTAGAAATTACTAGGGCAGGCACATTTGTGTTCTCCACCAGGGGATAGCAGACACATGTGACTGCATCCTCCGTTTGCAATCTGACACTGGTGCTTGGACACTATGCAGAAGTACACATAGAAGTACAACAAAGTTAAAACATGAGAGAATCACTGGTTTCAACTAAGATGTTCTCAAGGACGGAATGAACACCGGTGCCAGAGAGAATTCCTACCTTCAGGCTGGCGTAGCGAGTGGTAGACCTTGATGGATTTGATGGCTTGCCAAGAGTTGAGAAGCTCCATCCCTTGAGCACCAGTCGTTTTGTGAACCCGCCGCAGTGATTTGGATTTTCCATCAGTCCAATAGATAAAGTCCTCAAACAAGGTCAGTGCCATTACCCCTTGGATATGATCATAGGACACTGGAGAGGATAGATTGCTTATTATTATTGCTACTCACTGAAGCACAAAAAAAAAAGAATTGCCAGTTTCAAAAAGGTATATCAGGCGCTTCAGTACGTACAATACTGCCCCGTATTTTTTTAAACCCTTGCTGCTTAAGTGTAAAAAACATAAACATATGTTTAAAAAAACGTGTTTCTGCTGTCAAGCAGATGCTAACTCCCGAAATAGTAATTACATTTGCTGATGTGAACATTGTGTATTCTGAATTGTATTTTGTGTGGAATATGCATCAACCAGCATTAGTTGGATACATACATACAACTTTCCATCGTTTGCCCAGTACAGTCCTTATTTTGAGACACAATGTTATAAAGAATTGTTTGTTTTCATTGGCCTGGCTTAGCATGCATTTGTGCATGACGGAAATACACCCACTATAAATTCCAGACTATAAACCATTACTTTTTTCACTCGCTTTGAACCCTGCGGCTAATTTGTGGCTAAAATAACTACAGATCCCATGATGTTTAGAGTGCCAAAACAGCAAGTAGTGCATTTCCACAATAGAAGCTAATATCACATGTTTTGAAGCCATATGCAGTGTTCGTGTTTTGATCTGACAAATCTTAAGTAAGTTGGTCAAGTGTAAAATTACTGCAGCATTTGACTGTTTTGCTTGGACTGCAGCAGCAGTTGGAAGACAATGAAAAAAAGCATGTCACATCTCACTCATCGGAGGTAACGAGTGACGCTGGCCAGGAACAGGAGTGTTGGTAGGATTACAAGGTTTATAGTGTGTCTTTCTGTGTAAATACCCTTGTAACGTCGTAGACGTCTTCGTCTTATAGACAAGTGCAGCCTACGTTTGTAAAAAAAAAATTCTTTAAATTTGGTGTGTGCGGCTTATTTTCATGTGCAGTCAGGAAATTTACGGCAATTACTTTTTACAGCAATTTCAAGAACAAGCAAATATATCATGGATAATTACGATAATCAAGACTATTTCCCAAGTATGTTTGAGTATGCCAATTTTCCATTGGAGAAGTACATAAACAGAGAACTGTGTTGAATTTTGAATATTATTACTATTTCTATTGTTGGATGAAAATGCATGCATCTTTGGTATTGCATCTTACCTTTGTGTCTCTGGGAGCCATCCATATTTGCAAAAAGGATATGGTTGTCATCTGCCCAGTAAAGCCTCTTGTTGGTATAATCAATAGTCAGAGCAGTGGGACTATAGATCTCCTTGTCAATGATAACTTTTTGCCCACGCCCATCCATGCCAATGCGTCCAATGTGTGGGAGTTCACAGCAGTCTACCCAGAATACATACCTAGTCAAGATGAAGACAAAAATGTGTCACACATTTCTTTGTCACCAAAACTGCTACACTGAAAATAAAGATACTGGAATTTAAGACATTACATTAAACATTGAGGCAGTGACTATAATATTGTGGCTGGCTTGAGCTGAGCCTGTCCATTTTGAGAGAGTCCAGCTTATATAAGGAAGTGCAAAAGGCACCTCCTTATGTAAGCTGTATTTGCCAAAAAGCTTAGCTTCAAACAAAACATACAGCAACACTGCAATAACACCCTCACTCGCAATGCTGTCAACAAATGACTGCACACAGCAGTACAACTGTACAACCCTCACTCGTGTGCCACATCAAAAGATCACATTTACATAACACCAACATTTAAAACATAATTTCAACTCAACAAAGCTCTGCCCACTCACTCCCCTCAACATGCTCCAATATGGACCATAAATATCATAAATACAGACAGCAATCAGAGTTTCATTTATGTCCAAAGTCAATGAACTTACCCTGTTTGTGGGTCCAAAACTATATCTGTGGGGTTCTTAAGGCCTGAACTGATCAGCACAGTAGGATAGAGTCCATTGGCTTTGGAAACCTCCAATGTTTTCTTTTCAGCATCACACCAATAAAGATTCTTTCCAATCCAGTCCACTGCTAAGGCGCTGGGGACTGCTGTTCTGTGGACAATCTGGTAACACAAGAACAAGAATATCTTACTGCATCCAAGACATGATTGATGGGAAGTATTAATCATATAAACATAAGAACATGTCCACATCTCCTTTGGCAAAATATATTTAGGTATTTGTGTTTGAGTGTAATTGCAGATCAAAAATTACAAAATATCGTTTGCATATTAGAGAAGAGAAAAAGGGCCCATGGCAGTGTGCTTGTTTCGGTGACTGTGTGCTACATGTGTAATTTTCAAATATATTTTCAGTCGAAACTAGCTGTGCTGTGCACCTTACATTTTACCAACAGTAGTACTTGAAGATCTTCCCCTGACATGTTTTAGTGTTTTCGATACTGCATTGCCTTCTTCATTTCTCATTTGCATTTGCCTGGGAAGTTTCCAATTTGAGCTAAATTAAAATAGCTGCATAGAAAAAAATGCCAACTCAGTATTGTGATCATAAAAGTCTGACTCCAACACGCAGTCAGGGCCAGCAAGGCCTTTTCTGCTGGCCTAAACACTGGACTCCATTCACTACTTAAATTCTAATTGTTCCATGAAACGATATTAACCCCTTAGGTGCCAGAGTTTTTCAGTTTTGACATTACTGTTTCAAAAGGTTGGAGCTTGAAAATGGTTAGCGATAAAGGCATACTGTAAATTAGAAAAAATATCAGTATGACCCAAAGTTTGTGATGGGAGTAAATTTACTCATCTAATCTGCATGTTATGATGTCACCAGGCTCAGAATTTGTCAGATCCCTGTCTCCACGATACCGGCTTATCATCAGGCTCATTAAAAATGTCGGATCCACTTGTGATACTCTTCCTCATCTCTCAAGGAAACCCAGCCATCATCATTGCCATTTACAGCGGGATCGTGAGCACCACTGCTGCCTGCACCACCATTATGATTGCTATTATTCCAGAGATAGATATAAAGCAGCTATCTATCTATTATGCCTGTGAATATTCTCATTCATCCAGGTCATTGTATTCTCAGGTCATATCTACCTATTAGCAGTGTATTTTTTGCCAATCTCCTCACAAAGCCCGCTAGCAGGTGCACAGTATGTCAGCATTTTTCCAGAGCAAAACAAAGCAAAGTTCGACAAGCAAAAAGGTGGTTGTAATGCAATTATTATTGCCAACTGCCAATAAACAACAGGAGAAAGAGGGTCTGCAGCATTTGCACATAAAAACGCCACCAATTGCTGATGGAGGAGGAGAAAAAAAAAGACTTTGTGTCGAACATTTTTAAAAATCAATTTCCAAGGCTTACTTTTCTGGAAAACCTAGACATTGCAGGGGAAGATGGACCAACTCCGAAGCCCAGCCCGAGAAAGGGTTTGTTTGCCACCTCCACTTGATGTCTTCCAGATCATGCTGATGAGTGAGTGGTGAGCGTAATGTATTTTATTACATTTTCTTACGCTGTTGTCATGTTATTAGATAAAAACTGATTCTGAAGTGCCTCAGACGATGTTGTAGTGTAGAGGTTTGGAGCTGTTTAGAGACAGTATTTTTGAAGATAAAGGATTAACTGGGTTTCTTGTTTTAGTAATAATTATAGTTATTACCAATTGAGTATTGTCACACATTGTTATATTGCATTTTTGTATATTATTGATATTAAGAGGATTTGGTTCCTTAGGTCCCCACTAAAGGGCCAGGTACAAAGGGTACCATTTTAAAATGCACATAAAGGCAATGTGCATATGTGAAGGAATCGCAGCTATACAGGTATTATTTGAGGCATGTATAATTGTGCAAAGCACATCTCCTAAATTAGAGACTCTTCTCTAAAGACTTTCTGCTTTGATTAGGCAGAGCATTTGATGATTAGGCACAAGATTTGATGATGGGGAGACCATAATTGATTTACTCACCTTTTTCCTAATTATATTTGAATATGTCTGCTTACCTATTCGAAATAAAGAATCATTTTAAGTGGCTTGTGAAACTAATCTTAGAAAAGTCATGTCATTTCTTCTGTGACACCTGCTGTACCAAATGGTGTGATGAAACGAGGATATTAAAAGTAAACTTCACAAACAAAAGTTATTTGTTGGCAACGTGTATGCACAAGCTAAAGTACAATTCCCGCACTCCAATTATTAAACGTGCACAAAATTATTGTTGAGTGCCAATTAGTAAAGGTGTCCCTCCCCTCAGGAGCCACTCCATCTGTGTACATGTAAATACTCCACTTTAAGCAGATATCCTGGGGTTCAAGGCGAAAGAAGAAAGATGGAAGGTTTTGGCAACCACTTTGTGAGTAAATTAACTAGAAAGTGAAGGAACGTACAAAACTGATTTAAAAAAAAAGGAAGTACCTGGGAACGCCATCAATATCCCAATAAATCTTGCCAACTGGCAGATATTCCAGATGCCTTGAACACACCACTCTGACTGCCATGAAACAACATGATGCGCTTTGAGGCTTTCTCTCTCATCATTACCAAGAAAATATATTGCTTTGGCAAAAGTCTTTACCCTGTGAATTTGAATTTGTTTCTTTAATACTTTAAGTTGGGATCATTCAGAATTTGTTCACGATTAAGGAGATGGTTGTCTTTGCAAAAAAAAAATGCTTTTGCTGAACTGATGTTTTCATTAGAATAGATAAAATGTGTATAAACAATGACATATTCAATATTAGGTCCAATTGAAGAATAACTACAATATCTTATAACAGCGTTCACTTAGGGATAATGGTCTCATAAATACTATCAGTCCAAACAATTTCACAAATACAGTACTTCTATATCTTCTGCTGTATCATTAGGGAAGCCCGTGGTACCATCACTAAGATTGTATTCATAACAGTGCTATGTTAAACCCCAAAAAGTGAGCCACTGGTGTAAGAATTGACTACATTGACTACAGAATTGACATAATCTGATGACTCAGATGGAAATTCTACATTGTCAGAATACATGCTCTAAGAAAAAGGCCTATCTTCACACACTCAATGTCAAGCGTAGCTCTGAAAGGCTCTTTTGATAAACCCAATTTGAAACTCTCCAGCAGATCTCTATCTTCGACGTTCTTTCCTCTTGTTAAGTCATGGCTCCAACATATGAAGCAATTGAGCTGAATGAGTCTCATCGTCTCTACTTCCTAGTTTCCCAAAGTGCGGTATGCTAATTTTCGCAGGGGGTACGTGAATAAAAATTAAAAACAGCTTGACTCCCTTAGTGCCTAACACTGAGAGTTACATAATGCGTTTGGCCATTTGTAATGGATTAGACATTTGCATGTGTAATCCATAAACAGCGTGCATAAAGACCACACCGTTTGTGGTGTCTAAATAACTATTCGCTTACCCTCGGTCCCTCTTCACGTATAGTCACTCCCCATGTGCACGAGCTCACACCTTGTGCCAATGCCAAGGCAGAGTAGGGCGGGTCAACATGACGGCCAAGTGAAAACTCTACTCTGACATAGACCCTGACGTCACTTCTTACCCACTACAGATCCAGAACACATTTATTGCAACACATACAAGCATGAGTTTTATTTGTCTTAAAAGGCTTATTTTCTTTGATTATATCTACTATACTGTATTGGGTAATACGAGTGTAAATGTGACTATATGAGTGTAATTTAATGTCTAGATGCTGCCATGTTGATCCGCACTACTTCTTTCATGCCAAATTGCTAGCTAATCAACAATCTCTGTCACTCGTCTTTAGCTCTGTGCAGTGTGCATAGCGCTGTCAGTGGCTATTACTGCCAGTAAAACACATCATACTCATCACAACACAATATCAATGAATGTTATAATTGTCTTATTGTTTGAATATGTCACTTTCTTGGCATGCGTTCATGACCGTGTTTATTTGAACCTGGTTGCCGGAAAGTATTCTGGATGTGCTAGCTAAACATGAATCGCCGACACTCGTCTTTCTAGCCACTCTTGTAGTCAATCGGTCAGTTTCACGAAGTAAATTCTTTTTTTATTTCTACTAGATCTATTTTATGAATCTTAGAATAATAGTATGGGGTTTCAAGCCAGGGCTAGATAAGCAGCTGCTCACTGGTCTTTTGCAGTGTGCATAGAGCTGTCGGTGTCACTTACGGACAGTCAAAAAAAAACATACTTGTGGACAATTTTTTGTGTGTGTTATATCATACTCACCACAAGAGAATATCAGTAAATGTTATTATGTTATTGTTGCAAATATGCCACTTTCTTGACTTTGCTGTGAGTTCATTGTTGTGTTTGTTTGAATCAGGTTCTCGTCGTGATGTCACAGCCAAGATGGTGGCCGTTCAGAAAACCCGTTGGAGGGTGTGTCAAAATCGTGTCAAAATCAATACTTTGTTTTACTCGTATCTTATAGTTGTTTATCAATAACAGCAGTAAAAATGTTTTATTCATTAAGTACTTTCATTTCGTTATTGTTTTTTCAAACTTTTGTTTGTTGTGTCATGAGCACTTTCAGCCTTAGAGGTTATAGAGGTTGTTGACTGCTGACTCATGATATTGTATCAGAGAAAACATTACCAACTTGGGGTTCGACAACAACGATCAAGAGGAAAAAGGCATACTGTATATTAGGTAAGGCTTAAAATGATAATAATAGGCAGTACATTCAATGCTACCTTCAGGTCACTTCCGTTGAGTCGCATTCTGTTGATCTTCCTTCCACTGGGCCGGGTTGAGTCCACCCAATAGATGAATTCCTTCTTGTAGTCGAAGTCTATGTGTATAATGTTGTTAAGGCCCTGGGAATCACACAAAATAATATGGTAAGTGCAAATGTCATATTTGAATTTGACTGATATCATCATCATCAGACATGGCACACAGTCACTGAAAGATTAAGTTCTACACGATGTGTAGAACTTATATCGCTACATTTTTTTGGTTTTGCTGAAGCAATAAGCATAAACGCAGAGATCCTTGTGGAAGATAAACACACAAACTTCAGCAGAAATACAATGAGAATGGCAATGGTTATGTAACCTGCACAGCAAACAATCCATTTCTCCTCTGACATTTTTAAAACTTTGCATTTCATGACATTGCCACTAATGAGGCTTAAATAGCACTCTACTCTATCATGCTCACAGGACCCCACCGTCACTCAGACACACAGGCGTTCAGCAAATACCAGCCGTCACCATGTCTCACTCTGAGGCTGCCTTGAAAAGGTGTCATAATCCGAGAGGTGAAATGAGACATCTTCATCAGATCATCAACACCTTCACAGGCAGGCGCCAAAGTGCCCCTCGGGAGCATTGCAGCACTCCAAACATCATTTACTGTGATGAAACCTGCATGCACCTTTTATCAGCACTCTCAGATCTAGAGTCACATTTTTAGTGCCCCTATGGAAAGTATGTCAACCCTCCAGCCTCCAAAACCATGTTTATTGTTTGCTGTTATAAGAGTTTAGGACTATTTTGGTGCTCTTCCTGACCACTGATATAGGCCACTGTTCATCAAGACGACGGATGACGTCATAGATGCATAGCATGAGACTGGATCCGAAATTATAGAATTATTATTAAAGAATTAATAATATATTCACTAATGATGTTTTTTCTCCACACTGACAGCTGCGAGAAGACGCCCTAGGCTTGTGTGCCAGTATCTGTACTCCTGGCACTCCTGTACCACTGAAAATGTACAATGTAAACCTAAACTTACAAAGACAACTGAGGCCCTGTCTACACGAATACAGATATTTTAAAACCGCATATTTTTCTATGCGTTTTGGCTTCTCATCCACACGCATACAGAGGTTTTTGTCCTTAAAAACTGAGCTTTTCAAAATCTCCGGCCAGGGTGAAGATTTTTTTAAACTCCGGATTAAGCGTATTCGTGTGGATGGCGAAGAGGAAGATTTGGCTTGTTGCTGAGAGATGACGCAACAATTATGTGCCATTCTTTCCACATTAGATAAGTATAATTTAATTTGTGCGATGGTACACATAACATTGCTACTTTCAAGCATGCTAAAATGACTTTTTGTGTGTATAAGAGTAAACATACGCCTACTTTCTATTTACATTGACGAACAAAGGAGTCATTGTGGGCTTCAGAGGATGCTATACTGCTGCTGCTTTGCACCCCTGCCAACGATTGCAATTTGGGACAAGACCCGATCGGACCTGTAGCTGGTGGGACAACTTTCACAAGCATTATTAGTCGTTATTTTGGAAGAATGGTGTGGGAATGTTAGCACAGCAAGAAGCTATGTGATTGCTTCTACTGTACATCGCCACGCTCGTTATGATATGCCTACGGAAATGATGTCATCGGCGCCTCTGATTGGTTGAAATTACCTTAACAGTCTATAGCTGCGGCGCCCCCTTACTTTGGCATGCACATGACAGTCACAAATGCCCCCCCCCAAAAAATGATATTCTGCAGATTACAAGCTGCAAGTAGTGAAATATGCAGCTGGAATCGAGCAGCAGAAAGAACGTTTGAAGTGAACTTGTGAGGGATTGGCGAAAAGAGGAGGATACTCTAACTGCAATGAAGAAAACAAAGCTAATCGCGGGCAAAAACTAGATGGCCACAGGTTGCAGAACAAATTCACAAATGGGTGCTTGAACAACATGCTGCCAGGAGAGGCAGTTACATCTCCACGCCCAGGTAGGTGCCAAAGCGATGAATATAGATGACTTTGCCCGGTGTTTATGTTATAGTTATCTGATTAACTACAGTATATGGTACGTTAACATACCACCTATTCACTTTTAAATAAAACACCTATTTAGCCTGTTGTTCTCCATTTTATTATTACTATAACTTGCCTTTCAAGGTGAAACATCTCTTCTTGGTCTCTGATATTATAAAATTAATTTCTCCCCAAAAATGTGACTTATAGTCCAGTGTGATTGTATATGTTTATTTTTCCTCTTCATTGTGCATTTTTGGCTGGTGCGACTTATGCTCCGGAGCGACTTATAGTCGTAGGAAAACACGATAAATCATTATTGGTACTGTAATTCCACTGAACTGTCGTTTGTTTATTTTCTTTTAGTAATTATTGGTTGAACTACACACCAGTATGGTAGGATGTATAGTATTTGTTGTACGCAGTGTACGAACGCAGTGTAGATAAATTCACAGACTTGCGATGAGTCGGATACTTCAAACTCTTTTCAAATGCACATTTCCTCGACTTCAGTGTAAAAAAAAAAATCACCAAGCTTGGCGAAGGCAGCCGCGAAAAGAGGCTGAAGAGCCGCGAGTTGCCGACCCATCTTATCCACATAAGCGGTTTAGACAAGCGGTTCCCCAAGTTGATTAAATAATTTAAGAACTGTAGCCTAAGACATCTCTATATTGCGTAAAATCATCCTGTAAGGTTAATTTGAAATCTTCATGAAGGACATATCCACCATCTACTGAGCAATGCCACCCACGTTTTTCTCTCTAGTTCCAATTAATGCTAACAGGCAGTGATTAAAGTGATTTGTGGCTGATAAGAACTCAAATGCAGACAGAAGAGTACAGACAGTCAAGAGGTTAATATGACTACAAAAGGAGACTGTTGAACAATTGTGGACTGATTTACACCCAATCACACGCAACAATATATGGTAAATATGTGATATTCATAGTGTAAGAGCATTGGAAAGATTTTCAATGTTTTTGTCACATGCCTATCAGAATGCATGGTGAATGTGTGAAAATGGAATAGACTGACAACTGATAATTGGTCATTCAGACTGAAAATATGCTATTTGCACATCTCCTATGGACAGAGGCGATTCTAGAGTCTGTTGGGCCCTTGGCAAAAATTCACAGCCCCACGGCTGAAAATGTTCAAAGTTTGTCAGCCCTCAGGGGCCACCAACTGGACTGGGGCCCTAAGCAGTTGCCTGCCTTGCCTGATGGTAAAACAGCGCCCCTGCCTATTGACACTGTAATGGGTATTTAGATTCTTTATCCTTTCTTCCTGGTTCATTGGACCGCATTGCTATTGGAGAAGTAGTCAATTATGACACAATTTAAAAGGTTTTCCAATTGTGTTAAAAAATAATAGCAATGTGTTTGGTTACACCGCTGGACTCTTCATCAATGAGAAAGATAGAGAAAAAAGATCAAAATGAAAGTACACAGATCATATAATAGCAGTTGCCGCACCCCCCTAGAAAGTGAAACTAAGCTTGTGTGCCTGGAAAATTAATCATATAATTCAATTCACAGTTCCACATGTCGAAAAGGAGTAGAAAGAAGCAAAGCTTATTTAATACTGAGATCATATTTCTCCTCTATTGTAGAAAAGTACTGTCTGACTTTTTTGGGTGACAGGTTATTGTTAGCTTTATGCATAATTTTAGCTGTTTGAAAATGTACTAAATCAGCTAATTTTAATGTTTGTGATTTTAGAAATAAAGGATTTGTATGTTTGTTTTGTATGTTTTCTTTGTTTTACTATACGTGGCGTTATGGATTATCCTAACTGATCGTTTTTGCAGGACATTTAGCAAGTAAATATTACTTTTATAGTTATTACCGCATATCTCTACACAATAAGTTAGATATGGTAATACCAGAGAGCAGCAAAGAGTATGTAGTGATTTTTGGTCAAGGACAAATTTGCTTTATCCAAGACTGAAGTATTTCTTGCCACTTTATGTGAGAACAACGCATCCATTTTCTGTCTCCCAGTAATTTTATATGTGTGTGTGTATTATAAAGTCCTCTATGAGAACCAATTAGACTAACAGTGCACTAAGCTATTACACTGAAAAAGTGCAATAACAATAATCTAGTAATAAAATCTAGTAGTAGTAGAGGTAGTACAGGCATCCCTCGCCACATCACGGTTCCAATTTCGCGGGCTTCAGTCTATCATGGTTTTTCAAACATATATTCATTAATAAACCATGGTGTTTCGCCATTGAATACGTCTGATTATTAGTCAAAAATCTGCATATTTAAGCAAATTGTACATATTTTTTGCCTGAATTAAGCTTTTTTAAGCATACAAATGGCTAAATTAATTAAAATACAAATATAAGCCATTAAGAAGACACATTCAAATTGTGAATATAGTATTTTACATTGGTCACTAGGCATCAGCAATTGTTCGGTGAGATAATCACCAGACTTGATTGCTGGTTTATATTATCTCACAATAATAATTACATAATAATAATAATCATAGAAACACCAGCTACTGTTACAGCCGTAACCCAGGACAAGCTAAAACTCAACTCTGAACCTCCCATGTCACTTCCTGTCCTCCACATGGAACACATTTATTTTTTAAAAACGTTTTAAATGGCTTCTTTTCTCTGATTATATCTACTATATTGGGTAATACAAATGTAAAGATGACTATTGGGGTATTATTTAATGTTTAGAGGGCTCCAATAATGTTAAAACTGTGTTTAGAAGATTGGAAACAGGTTTTTTATACCATCACTATGAAAATATTCAATTTAGAAGGAAAGAAGGAATCCTACTTTGCAGAAATTCATCTTTCATGGTCGGGTCTGGAACCAATTAACTGCGATAAACAAGGGATTACTGTATAGATAAGCATGGGTATAGAAACATATTTACTTTCTGTACAGGATTTCAAGACAACTTTCACATGTTGCCTTTATACTTCAATATGGATCAATATGTGCATTTTATTGTCAATCATGAGCTTTTTTGATGCATATATGACCATAGCTATGTATTTAAACACTGAAATACCATATTGACCCAACTATGAGATGCCATTTTTTCTCAAGAAAACACTGCTTCCGATGCATTGCCTCTTATATATTTGGAAATGACAGTCATTTTTTATTTTGCTGTAATGCTTGACCCTGTTTTTGGTCCTTTGAGACAGAGCACTTTATGTAGTACGCATTGGTACTCATTAAAATCATCTTTTAGAAGCTTTTTGTGAAAGTTTAGATGGTAAAAATAGCAGAATATAAAAGTAATTGATGGATTCAAACCAGCAGACACAACATTTCAAGTTTGTTTTTCACCACATAAGTCACAAAAGCTGCACAACCATGTCTTTATGCATATGTTTTTTTCCTATGCAGATTTTGGTTCCATGACAATGTCTTTTTTCAATTCTTGGTCTTAACCAGAGTACATAGTTGGTTACATGGGGCAGCTGTGATGTTAAAAGAGCAAACGTATGGTAATGACTAGGGATGCTCAGATCGATCAGTCTCTGATCAGTATAGGCTGACTCACTTCAAGATACACTATGGTCAGATGCCTGCCAACGGACAGACATACAACAAGGCTCATTAATTCCTGCAATCCCTATAAGCCGCCACCTTCCTGTTACGTTCTATTACAGTAACAGTAGTTAACATTTCTTCGTAGTTGTATGAGAGGAATAAGAGGTTCCACAATTTTCGGTTTGTTTGTACAAGCTCTAATTGTTCTCCTCCCAATGTAATTTCACAACAAATACAGTTCAGTGAAAAACAAAAACAAAACATAATGGATTGACAAGCTTTTTTCATGCTTGTTAACATGTCAATCTGATTAAAATTTAAAATTGACAGTGAGGTTCCTCACCTGTTTTAAAATGGTATAATTTGAACCATCGACACTCAGCTTACGAATCTCATGGTGGTCGGCCATGATAAGAAAGGGCTCTTCAGCTGAAACAGTGAACACAGAAGATTGCAAGTCATGTGGAATTTTAATTATGGATAATAGAATAATGCAAAAATGAAATAAATAAAGAAAGAATTTGGCTAACCTGATGCAGCCTTGCAAACATGAGGGTTCCGGTCCAAGGCTTCATAGCCATTCACACACAGGCATTTGTAGGAGCCATAGGTGTTGATACAGCGCTGGCTACAGGGGAGCGTAGTGGAGCATTCATCAACATCAACACACGTCCTCCCATCATCCTTCAAGTAGAAACCGGGCCAGCATTTACACTGACGGAAGATACACAATTGGAACAAAAAGGACAAGAGTTGAGCAAGATAATGACATCCATTTAGATATAGAAAAGTAAGACATCATCAGGAAAAATATCCACATTTAACTTAGTGACAAATGAAATGAAAAACAAAATTAATCACCTTAAACATGTTATTGACGCAATGATGTGAATGAGTGAAATACAACTTTACATACAGTTACAAAGACATTAAATTAATTAACTGAGCGAAATAAGTATTTGATTCCCTATCAACAAGCAATAATTCTGACCCCCACAGATCAGTTATTTGCCCATGAAGCACCCAAATTAACCTTGCTCCCTTCAGTAAGAAGCTTGGTAAGAAAACAAAAAACAAAAAAAAAACCTCACAAATTCACACACGGAAGGAAAAACAAGATACCAGTCAATGACAATCTTTTTTTAATTAAGGGTCTCTGACAGCATTGATTCTCAACTGGTGGGTCAGGGCCCAAAAGTGGGTTGTAGATTTGTTTTCGGTGGGTTGGGCGTCTTTGCATGAGCAACTAATAGTAATAATAATGGAATAATGACTGAATGTCAGTGCATGCACTTCTCGTTCTTGTCAGTGCTATTCACGTGCTACGCCACCACGAGGTGCATGCCATGTTTATGGGTGACTTTGTCAAGCTTCAGGGATGACGTGACGTTTGTTGGACATACAGCTGCAGATATCTGTTAGAGAAGAGTGCGCCATAAAGAGACAGACAGTGTTTTGCCACTGCAGCTCATATTGTGTCGCAAACAGTCTCTTTAAAATATAAGCTATATGAGAAGTTTGAGCTGAAAATAATTCCGCAATTTGGCTCACCGCTTGTCATTCTCGGGTCACGGTGGTTCCTGCAGCCAATCCAGTTGAGAACCACTGTATTAGTGTACATGTTAAATGCAGCCTTTTCAAACAACAGTGAATGAGTTATGCTAATTTTAAGAAAATGGTGCTCAATGAAGCAGAGTCATCAAGTAACTGTCAAACACCTAAGAAATATGGTTAATGAACAATGAATTCAATACGATTTATGTGATATTGAAAACCTGATTTAAAATAAATACATATTTTTTATTTGATGTTAAAAATCAATTAATTTGTCCAAAAACGGGTCTTGAAAATGAGGGGCCGTCTTATATTCAGGGTTGCCTAATATTTGGGTCAATACGGTAATCCCATGGTAATCACATTTCCAAGTGACAGCTTAGAGACCTTTAGGAAATGCAGAGTCTTGTAGATCTGTTTGTTGATAGTTTGTCTCATGTCACTTACAAATTAAGCAGGGGATTAAACATATTGTTTAATACATATTGTATTTTGTGAATTACTGTATATGTCCATGGATGAGGGCACGGACACAACACTTATGAATCTAACAAAGTTGCTGTGAGCAGAGCACCTTAAAAATAAAGTGCTTGGATCAGCTGCTGTGTATTGACATGAACGGCTTCTTTTTCCAAAGTTTTCACCTGTGGTCTACCTGCTGAGACCACAAATGTTACAGATAAAGGTGTGTATTGATGTGCTCTTTGTCCAGTTCTAACCCTGTCACCGCAGGAAAGCGGAAGTTTATTGCGCTTTCAGCCTCTTATCAGACACAGCAAGCAGCATCTTCAGCATCTACAGGGCTGAGGAGAGGCAAATCCAGGGATGAAGGCATAAACATTCACAGCCTGACAACAGTGAGGGCCAACACAAATGTGGCCTTGACCTGGAGGCACCGGGCAGAGGCAGAGAGCAGAAGACAGTTGTTGGCATCTCATTAAACCACCCTTACATGATTCAAGGTTATTCAGAAAGTCAATGTATGCAATCCCCTCACAGTTTCATCTGTTCAATGATGGGTGACCTAAGGACGGATTTTGTATCAGCCAGGACACATTCATGTTCAACATGTACTGGGTATACGATCCACCCTCAACCAGGATAGAATCTAAAAACCTTATGGCTGCAGATTAAAGTGCACAAATGCGATAATCGAAGTTACATTGTGGGAATGCTAAAATTTACACATTTTATTCAGCAACAGAAGAAGGGCTATATGTTTCAGTGACCTCTAGTCCTGAAAGAAAAAACAGTCGAGCAAAATGAGAGTCTTCAAAATGGATGAGCTATTATTTGACTCATGTTAACACACCAAAATGTTGGTTTCAGAGAGTTTATGGATAGAAAAGCAAAAATGCTGCATTGATGCCATGCTACTGCTAGAAGATAACAGTATTTACTAAACATCCAAGCAGCTTGGGGGTTGGTCTCTAATGATTGCTATGATATTTAATTGATAGCCCGGCCATACTCAATTCATCTCTTAATATTCAGTTTGATGATATATGATGATAGCCATCTTGTTTACGTCTTTACATGTTCTCCGCAAATCACTACCTTATCGTGATGGAGGAGTTTGAGTGCTCGTGTTAAAAATCTGAGGAGCTATGTTGTCGGGGGATATATGCCCTTGGTAGGAACTCACAAATAAACAGGTCCTAGGTGACAGGCCGGACAAAGAGAAATTCAGATGACCGGATGGAAAAGGCCGAAAGGAGAGACTGCATCTTGCCTAGATGTGAGACACCAGTGGTGTAATGTGGTTTTCGTCCTGGTCGTGGAACACAGGACCAATGCTACACCCTTGAAAGGCTACTAGAGAGTGCATGGAAGTTTTCCCAACCGGTCGCCATGTGCTTTTTGGACTTGGAAAAGGCATTTGATCATGTCTCTCGCGGTGTCCTGTGGAGAGGTGGCCCGGGAGTGCGGGGTTCTTGGCAAACTACTACATGTTATTTGGTCCTTGTACAACCGGAGCAGGACCTTGGTTCATTGGCAGCAGTAAGTCAAGCCTGTTCGTGGTGAACGTTGGCCTCCGCCAGGGGTTCTACTTGTCACTAGGTCTGCTGAGTTCTGCAGCTGAGTGTGGAGCTTCTGTGATGAGGCACAGTTTTACCAAATCTGAGGCCATGGTTCTCTGCCAGAAAAGGGTGGATTGCATCCTTCGGGTTGCCCCAGGTGGGGGAGTTCCAGTATCTCAGGATCTTATTCACAAGTGAGGGAGGGCTGGAGCGCGAGATCGACAGGCTGATCAGCGCGGCAACTGCAGTGAGCTGCACGCTGTACTGGACCGTCGTGGTGAAGAGGGAGTTCAGGCAAGGCAAAGAAAAGCTCTCGATTTACCGGCCGAGCTACGTTTCTACTGTCACCTATTGTCACAAGCTTTAGGTCGTGACTGAAAGATACGAGAGGCCAAAACAAGTTTCTTCTATTGGGTGGCTAGACTCACCCTAAGAGATAAGGTGTGAAGCTCAGTCATCCAGCTTCACACGCATGCCCTGCTGGGAGGAGGCCCCTGGGTAAACCTAGGACACACTGGAGGGATTATGTCTCGCAGCCTTGGTGTCACCTGGGTGGAACTGGAAAAGGTTGCTGAAGACTGAGAACGTCTGGGCTTCTGAGACTGGTGGCCCTGTGACCCGGACCCGGATAAGTGGAAGCAATAGATAGGACAGATAGAAATGTTCTTATCTAAAAGTGTTATCTCCCTATCTTGTTGTTTGCTGTAGCACAATGAAAATGTCTAAATGGAATTTGTACCTGAAATATTTACTGTAGGTCAGGGGTCACCAACCCATCAATCGCGAGCTACTAGTCAGTCTTTGGGACTTTGCTGGTCAATCACAAGAATTTAAAACAAAAAATTATTATTATATCAGTGCCCTTTCCTCCTGCAGAGGGACCAACAGTCACGCATTTTGACCACTAAACACAGCCGTACGCCTCCCCGCCCTCTCGGCCCGCAACCCGCAAGTTCCAGCCCAGTCCCCAAAACCCGGCCGGAGATACAAGCGCACGCGCACTGGCTCGCCTCGCCCCGCAACAACAAGCATTCAGCGACAAACAAAAGAGAAAGCGAGAGAGAGAGTGACAGGGTGCAGTGATGTGCCTGAGCACCCAACAGTAGTTACTGCATATGTCTCAAAATCTGCTTTTAATTCAAATATAACTCAACACAAGCCCGACGGCCATCCGCGGTCCGTGGCTCATTTATCATTGCATCACTGCAGAAAACAAAATTTAAAAAGCAGCAAAAATGGTGAAACATGAGCAAAAGGCACATTGAGAAAAGGCTGAAATGTTGACACCAACAACCAATAATAACACAAAACTTTGTATTTAAAGACAAAGCTTTAAATATGTATCACCTTTTACTTTACTTTCTAGAAAATAAAAAGAAAACCTTTCTACAAAATAAATAAATAAATATACATATATAATTTAACATATAATTAAAATATATATTGGATATATTTTAGCTGCATATGCTGTATATCAAAAAGGTTAGTGACCACTGCTGTAGATAGTAAGTCATACTAAATCTTGAGCGCTCCAGGGCATACCCCACCCTTAATCCAATGTCAGCTGAGATAGGCTTTGGCCCATCATAACTTTGCAAAGGATAAACATTATTGATAATGAAAGGCTGGATGATTCAAAAAAGGCTATGATGCCAAATGCCTAACTACTGAGCCATGGACAGTCCACTGGGCTCTTACCTTGTATCCCACTGGTAAGTCCTGGCAGTCCTGTGTGCACCTGCTTACACGTCGATTCAAGCACTCGTTCACGTTGCAGTTCCTCTCATCTGACTGGTCGCCACAATCATCTTTTCCATCACAAAGATTTCCTTCCGAAATACAGCGTCCATTGGAGCACATGAAGAAGGAGCCGTTGCACAAACTTCCTGAGAAGAGCAAGGCATGGCTGTGTCCATAACAAATTCTTCAGGAAAGTTGGGCCCGACACAAGACCTTGACGGATCAATTCATTTCATGTCTGCTCTGCTGGTCGCAGTGACTTTTGTTCTCCTCACATGACCTCTCTACTTTGCTGGCTGTGCTGTGTTGCTGTTAACTCTGTTAAAAAGGTTCCAGCTGAGAGTCAAACAACAGTCTTACCTGCGGCCAGACATTTGAGGTTCAGAGGCAGTTCATCGGAGTGGTCGGGACAGTCTGCGTAGCCATCACACTCCCACTGTGCACTGAGAAGACAGCGGCCATCCCCGCAGCGAAATTCTCCTGATCCACATGAGCGGTAGACTGAAGAGAGAGTGAGGACAGATACATTTTCTCGAAGTTGCATTAAGACCTAGCAGTCAGTTGAACCAAAAATTTGGCTGAAATATACAGTAGCAAAATAAAGTTACGCAATAGGTTAATTAAAAATCAGTTTACCAATGTGCCTTTCATAGATCTGTTATTTCCAGATATTTCAAGTACAAACACAAATATTTCATCAGCCAGTCACAAATTGAAGTTGCATCAGACAATTCGATTTTGTAGAGACGCAAAATATATATATATAGTCATAAAAAAATATCACTGACGTACATTTATACATTTTTGGCAATAACACTGTAAACAACTGTTGTATGTATTGTTTAGTAAAAGCAGATACAATAAGACCAGATCTGTGGAAATAGTTCATTATGGAATAGTCATTTGATTAGAAATATCTTTGAATTCCACTTATTCCTTCAGCAGGCACGATGATTCATATGGTTTTGTTCTCTACTTTTGTACTTTCATTCCCTGCCTCGAGCTGCCATTCGGTTATCCCATTAAAAGTTTGAAATGAAAGAGAACACGTACAGCATATGCAAATGAGGGCATAATCATAAACGGCAGGTGAATATTAACAGCAAAAGGGCACAAGACTATCTACTTGCCACATTCCACAGACTCATCTGATCCATCTCCGCAGTCGTCATCATGGTCACAGACAAATCGCTGGGGGATGCAGGCTTTGTTTTGGCAGTGAAAGGAGCTGTCATCACACGTGTTGTTGGGTGCTGAAATAGATGGGAAGAAGTGGGCCCGGGTGCCAGTTTTAAATGCTGTGCCGTATGTTAAGAGAGCCAGTGTTAGCATGTGTAAACAGAATAATGTACTGGTGTTTTTGTCTTCGTAATGACTTAATGGAGGCTTTGGATCATGAAGCAAGATCATAAGGTTCAGATCCTCCACTGATACAGTATGTGCCATTCAGTTTCAGTTCACTGACATTTCCAGATGATACATTTTGTGTGGATTTGCACATCAGCACACAAAATAATAAATGCTAAGTGATGAGGTTCTCGGGTCAGAGTGTTTAAACTTGAAGGTTGTTTTTACCACAGCCAGCTGCAGAAAGTTCATCACTTCCATCAGGGCAGTCTCTTTCTCCATCACAGAGCCAACGTTTTGGGACACAGGCATATGACCCGGGGCAGCTGAATAGTCCTGGAGCGCACGTCACCGAGCCTGAGAACAAAGAACCGCATGCATTATTTAAACATTACATATTGTCTGGCTCAGATTTTACCCGTTTTGACATTTGATGGCAGTAAAAATACCCTAAATGGCATTCCTATTTTGCTCCAAATATTTGCCATTTGCCATTGTTTGTCCACCAATGTGTGTCAACTCAAGGATAGTTGATAGAAATAGTGGTTTTTAAAAAATCTCGTGCATGGGACAGTGATGATATAGTTCAAGGGGGACCTCAGCACTCTGCACAAAAACTGTTTCCGTTCACTACACATTTGCCCAGGTTCCTGGAAAAACAGACAGGAATGACTTCTAACTTCTTCCTACAAAACACAGATAAAACTAAAATTACTGTTGGCTCCCAGCACCTCAGAATCAAGGTTTCTAGGGAGCTATCTTTTAATTCATACATACTGTACAAGTATCAAGAACAGCATTTTTGTCACTTGCGAATTACAAAAAACAACCAAAGAAATCCTGTGTTTTGCTGATGCTGAAAAACTAGTCCATGCTTTTGTGACCTTCAGGATGGACTAGTGTAACGCCCTGCTAATAGGCTGACCAAGCAAGTCTGAAAAGCCCCTCCAACTGGTCCAAAATGCTGCTGCATGAGTTCTAACCAGAACCAGGAGAAGAGATTGTATTTATCCTATACTAGTTTCACTGCACTGGCTTCCTACAAAATTTATAATTTCATTTAAACTCCTCCTCCTCACATACAAAGCACTATATGGCCAGACCCCCTCTGTACCTTAAAGAGCTTTTGGTGCCTTATCAACTTAGTAGAATGCTGCTCTCCCAAACCTTACATTTACTGGTGGTTCCAATAATTTTTAAATGAAGAATGGGGGTAGAGTCTTCAGCAATCAGGCTCTTCTCTTGTGGAACCATTATCCTGATTCAGTCCAGGGGGTAGCCTCTCTTTTTTCAAAAGTAAACTTAAAACTCACATCTGTGTTGAAGCTTACAGTCGACTGACTCAGGCATATTCTGGGTCATGTTTTAGTTATGCTGCCATGGGCTTAACTGCCGGAGGATTTCCCTTGACACACCAACCTTCCCTTTCCCCTTCTCTGCCTCTCTATCTTTCCTATCTCTATATCTCGATCTGTTTATAACGTCATAGCTATTTCTATGGTTACAACTATTGTTGAGTGTGCTGTTGTGACATCCCCATCCATATAACATATGTGACGACCCCGTTTCTCTTGTTCGTTGTCTTTCTCTCTCTCCCCTGTGGTTGGTTCTCCCTGCCTCCGGAGGTGCGGAGAGCAGGGGCACCATTGCACCTTCAAATTTATATACTTGCTATTGGTGGGAGTGAGGCCAATGACGATGGTGCAGACCATTACTGTTGTTGCTGTCATCATGAGACTATTACTGTTGTTGATACGGCTTTTGTGCCCATCGTTCTCTCATCTCTCCCCCAGTCGCTAAACCTCTCTATCCTGTTTTCGCCCTCTATTTACCCTCTGTCCCTCTACTCTGTCTCTCTAACTGAATGCAACTGGTTGAGACAGATTTGAGGTTTCTTCCCTTGAAGGGGTTTTTCCATGCCTCTGTCGCCAAGTGCTTCCTATTTTTGGTTTAGCTGGTTTTCTTTAACCTGTGGAGAGCGTGGTTCTCAACCTGCTCCATTTGTAAAGTGCCTTGAGATACAGTAACTTACAGTATGTTGTGAATTGAATTGAATTGAATTGAATTGGCACCATGTGAATAAAACTGAATTGACTTGACACCTGCTGGTCTATGAAGGGAGTGATCATTTGCGTCTGTGCTCATGTATGCCTGTGCTTGTGTGTGAGTGTACTCCGGGACACAGTAGCAGGCTTCTTGGAGGGAGACCCACAGTGTTAGACTTAAAAAAAAAACCTGCACTAGTCTATTATTTATATATTTGCTAGACTTTCCATTATTACATTTATTATGCAAGAACTGTACAGAGAAATGCCACATTTCATTACATGCACACATACTTCATTCAACAAAGCAGCTGTACCTCATGGGTCTTCGTTTAAGATCTATTTATGCCCACTTGAATCATCAGAAATGCCTGCAGTGCAATAACTGCAGTCTCATTAAACTAGTGTTTTTTCTGTGCGTAATTTTTTTCTCTTAAGATCACAGTGATGTCATACATCATGTACTGTAGCTGATATGACCTTTACTTATGACACGATAAAGAATATTTACCACAGATCTGCACACTCTCATCGAGGCCGTCATCACAGTCGTTCTCTCCATCACAGAGCCATTGTTTGGCAATGCATTTATTCTTGGAGCAGGCAAACTGATTCCACAAGCATGATGAGTCTGCAAGGGCAAGAGGAGAAAAAAATAATTGGTACATACACAACAATTGACCTGGCTTCTGTTTGCAGTTGGCTTGCCTTATATGAAGCTTTTTACTGCAATTTAAGCCCTTGCAGAAAACGTTCACAAATTCACCTGAAACATCTTATATTCTGAATTTAGCCGAGGTAGTGTACTACAGGTATTCAACTAATGTCTGTCATGCATATTCCACACATACCATACAGAATAAGTACATAATTACTATTACACCAATCATGCATAATCTCATACCATTGCCTTCATCTATTGTATGTGCTATATTGCAACAAGCAATCTCCTGATCAAATTTAGCATCTGCTTGACATGACAGCATGGACACAAACAAATAATATATTTTTGATACAACTGTAACTAGACATAGGCAGTAATTGGTTAACTGCAACAAGCTACTCTATTTTTTACTACTGTGTAACAATAAAACAGTGCAATATATAACATGGGAAATAGTAAGAACTGTATATAGGGGTTATTAGTGACATTAATTATTAGGTGTCAGTCATGTTACTGTAATGTTCGGTGATACTTATCCCCGGAACAACAGGTTTTTACTGCAGGTTTGAATTATCTCACTACAGCGCCAATAATCCCTAAACAAAATACCTAAAAAAACACGGGTAACTGCTGCTGCTGCAGTAACCAATGCCAAGCCAAAACTCAACTCTGAACTCCCGATGTCACTTCTTGTCTCCCTTGGAAAACACATTTATAGAAACACAAACAAGCAAGAGTCTTATTTATAGGGGTGTCACAAAATCTTGCGTCACCAGGTATCGCAAGATTAACATCACAAGATTTTTTGCTCAGAATCTCGTGATAATAAATCAATAATTTAACCACATGATAAATGAAAATGAACTCGATAATTTTGCTGGCCTCCATATATAATTTTGGAATGACAAGAAGAACTCTTGCCTGTATCAGTGGGCACCTTTATACAAGTCTCGCAGAGTTAACCACGTTTTTCTATGACGTATAGGTCGGATATATGCGACCTGACTGTTCAGACTGCAGTAGATGGGATACATATCAGATTTATATCTACATATATGAGGCCTGAGGCGCATTTGAAAAAATCGGAATTGTACTGTTCACACTGACATGAAAAAAATCAGATACAGGTCACATATGAGCAAACAAATCTGAATTGACCTGCAGTGTGAACGTAGCCTTAGTACTGTTAAAACAACTAATGATGCAGATTTTGCATGGTACTCTACGCATTACATTTGTAACATGATCAAAACTCGGAAAAAAAAGTGATTATAATGGGTAATTTACTATAAATCTATTTGGTAAGAAACACCCTGTGGAGATGGGAAACAGCTAAAGGTTAATGAAAAGGCATTATGATGATCATTGTGTGAAAATGTGCATATAGTCATTATGTGTCAGTGTCTGTCTCCAAGTCACTCTGCTCTCCCTGGGGAGTCATTCATTGGTGGCTTTCTCTCAGCCCTGAGAGAGTCTGACAGAGCTTTGATGCGATGTTGAAGGAGGAGAGGGACGATGTGTCGCTGTGGGTCAAATGACAATACAAGAAATTATGGATATGGATCCTGCTCGGGTTGGGTATAGGGATGTGTGTGTGTGTGTGTGTGTGTGTGTGGTTGTGTGCGCACGCGTGTGTGCATGTTCACATGAGCGTATATGCGTTACGCATTTACCTTGCTGTCAGAGTTTCGACAGGAAGATGTAAGATAACACTCAGATGAATGTTAAATGGCTAAATCTGGAAACCATGATTATTCAGACTTTCTGTACGCGATGCTAAATTTGCACTTCAGACACTTCAAGTGTATTACAAAATAGCAGGTCTGCTGCACATTACCTGTATCAAAGAAATTATTTCATGTCTCATATGCAACAGCGCGGCAGAAGCAAAGCACATGATCCACGGTGAAGTGACAAATGGTTATTTTATCGAAGACGAGGTGGTATTAGAAATTATTTGAAATGCAATGAAATTTTCCTCAAACCGATTTCAGTCAGATTATCAGTGTCTGGAGCTTTTTATATGATAATTAACAAAGACGAATGAGAATAGTGCCCTGAAATCCTATTCAGCACAAACTGTGGCATAATTCATATTTATTCTGATAAGGCAAATATGAAGCATGAAATGTCATTGTTTTTTGTATGCACAGAATGAAGCTCTGAGATGAGGGAATGCAAATACTGCTCATGGGTTATACACTCCTCTTACAACATTTGTGGACAATTGACACAACATATCAGATAACTCAAAGACAATTAAATGCTACTACTGAACTGCATTCCTTTGTTTCAGCACTGGCATGTGAACAAAGGTGTTTCTTATACAGGAAAGGCAAAGAAGACATTTGCAGTATCCTAATAAAATAGCATCAAAGCCGAAGACATGGTCAGACTTTATTTATAGTTATCTTCTCTAATTTGACAGCCCGTGGGTTGGATACAGCCTTTGCCTTTGATTAAGACGGCCCTCGGATTATTTTCCAATTTGAAAACTTCTAAAAAAAAAACCTGAAAATGATTGGAATTACTACCAACTACCAGCAGGTGAAGCTTGCTTGTTGTTCCTGTGTCGAGGCATCAGCGTGCGCTACAGGGGCTCGCTCTTCCCCCCGCAAACCCTCTTGTTTAGCGTGACGTGCGCCTCCAAAGAAAACTTTAGTTTATTTTGTTTATTGACTTAAAAACAAGCTCGTGTATTTGGTGTGGATGGAGACAATTAACAATGACTTCAACTTGAGGCTCCACAGCATAAATCATAAAGATAGTATCCTTCCATTATTATGATTTCAGTTCATGCATTCCTGAATATGTAATGAACAATACTTGAGGACTGCATGGATTGTGTGTCATTTCCTTTTCAAATGCCAGAGGCTGTTCTTGTTCCAAAGATAGGAAAATGAAATGTACATGATAAAATTGGTTTTATGGCATGTCAAAAGTGTTCATGACTCTTAAAAAATATGCTAGCATAATTATTGATTTCGGTTAGTGGAAACAATGGAGACATTTTGGGTATAGATAATCACAAAAAAAGTTGTTCAGTCAAATCTGTAGCAGTAATAGGTGTACTTGTCAGTAAACTTTAATGCACTGAAATGTTGCAATTGACCCGTTTTGTGCTGTTATGACAGGAAAATATGGTTACAATTCAATCGAGTCTTAAGTCCAGCTGGAAAAAGCTATACTTCCCATCATGTATTGCAGTTTAAGGTTTGGTAAAAATCACTTTGGCGTAAATTCTGATAATTGCTCAGATTAAAAGTACAGTAATCCCTCTTTTATCACTGTTAGTTTCTTCCAGACCCTACTTTGTTAAGTGAATTTCCATGAAGTAGGATTCGTGATTTATAAATGGAATTTGCGTAGTTAGAGCGTAGAATACCTAACTACGTTTTTTACCATTATTAGAGCACATTTGTCCTAGGATCCTGGAGGACTTCTATTGATGTGCCATCAAGAGCATACTGCTGAGCTGCATTTGAATATTGTACAGCAATTTCTCTGGATCTGACTGCAAAGCCCTCGGTCCAACGGAACACCACCTCCATCAATTTGACTTTTATCACAAACATGATTTGTGCAAGACGATGAATAATATCAAAGATGCCTCCCACGGTAGTTATGGACAAATATGGGTATATCTACATCAAAAGGCAATCATAACTGTTGTGTTTAACTGGGAAGAGCAAAAAAGTGTTTATTAGCAGGATGATACTGACCGTACTGTATAGATTTAGTATGCTCTTGATGTTTTAGCAAGGGAAGATGAGGTGTGGAATAATAACACATAATCATCATGTTCCAATGCTAACACATTTCCATTTTTACAGTAAGCAATTTAGTGACTGATGGCTCATTAATTAACTGTTACAATTAAAGTGCTGTTTGTAATAATTGTCAGAGAACGGCTTCCACTGGAGATTGGGATTTGATTTTGACTTTCAAACAAGAGGAGTCACAAGAGAAATAACAAATATAAGCGAGCAAAACAAGTGACTGGAAATTGCCTTATGGCTATATAAACAATCACTGTGTATCGCTCTTTCTCTCCTAATTATACTGCATATTGTATGTAATGTTTGTTTTGCACGGCTGGATCTGGGTAATTGAACGAAACACCACAACAAAATGGGTCTTTTTGATAGAAGATCAAAATTCCGTCCTCAAGTCGTCTTACGTACAGCACACAATCACCTTGGAGAGCAAAACATTAGTTCCTTTAGAGAGTTGAATGTTATTTTACCGCACTGGAATTCATCTGCTCCATCTTCACAGTCTTTTTGGCCATCACAAAGCCACACACTGGAGATGCAGTTACCACTTGGACATGAAAAGTGGCCTTCCTCACACTTCTGCCCATGGGAAACTGGCATGAACAACAAAAGCAAGTATTAGTACTTATTAGGGATGTCAGATAATATCGGTTAAAAGATCGTGCCATACAAATGATATCTCGGTTCAGATCAGAATAGCTTTTTTCTGCCGATAATGGTATTGGTGTGCAATGGCGTCATGCGCCACATACTGTAGCAACAATTCTGCTGTCTGCTGTCTGGAACACAGTATTTCTGTGTTTCTCATTCGGGTTGTAAATATGCAATTTTCCATGACCGTAAAGTAAGCAAGTAAGGCATGTTCTTTCAATACTTCAAATCTAATTTCACACCTCAGGGAGAAAGACTCGGAGTCCCACACAGCTATTTTACCTGCAGAGCTTCATACTTTGCATTTTACTGTGGATATGTGTGCCACATAGAAATGTGCAGCTTTTCAGTTGTACGGTATGTAACAATTGTATTTTTGCCAGCAATATTTGACTAGATTTTTATTTGTGAATGTTTTAAAACAAACCAGTTTTACTTGCTGGTAGTAGGAAAACATTTTTCAGTTGACTATTGGTCATAATTTTTAGAAAACTTTTTCAGCCAATTTTTTTTTACATACATATGACACCTTTTCTATAACCTTTATTGCATATTGCTGTACGGTGTGACCTCAGTTAACCTCAGTTTTTCAGTTTACATTAAAAAAAACATGTATAGTTTGCGTACATTTTCTCGTTAGCGTACAATATGGCACACATGTTGTCGTGTAATTAATACACCGTATTAATTAGAAAATGTCCTTGTTAGCAGCCTATTAGTTTGCTAATACATGGAAACAGGAACCAAAAATCAGTGCCATCGCCTGCCTATGATGTCATTGGCAGTTGACTATGTAGTTCTTTGCTAACTAACACAGTTACCCCACTAGTCTCTGTTTTTCTTTTGATTGCGGCTGCAAAATAACCCACTATGGAGCCAAAGACAGCATTGTCATAAAGAAGGTGAGAAACATTATTGAATAAGTCACAGCAAAATAGAAAGCTGGTGTCCGAGTAGCTCTTGCTGTCACATTGCCGTCTTTATCAACCATCACGTCTTCAATCCAGCTAAAAGTAACATTAAATGTTCATTTATCTTTTTCTTTGGCCATTTCTATGCATTTTGAAGTGTTTTCTGCACGTAAATCTATAATTGTAAAACAAAAAATGTATTTGGTCGGAGTATGTTTTGGTTTGACCTTCTGGAACATATTAATGAGGCTCACCAAAGTCCTTCTGTGTTTTTCGGATTTTGCTGTGTTTATTTGTGAAATGCATCCAGTGGCATCACAGTATAAGAAGCATAATGAGTTTATTCATTACATCATACATAATACATTGGATCGGTATCGCTTGATATCATCTGTATGGGTATATCGGATATTTTTAAGAAAGCCCATATTGAGCATTTCTAGTATTAATGAAAATAACTTACAAGTTCTCATTGCGTTGTAACATGTTGTGATCAGTCTGAAAACGGGTCTTTTTTTTTTTTTTAACTGAAGCAACAAAATCCAGTGATGCACATGCAAAACATTCCTTTGTTTCCAGTTCCTCACCCTGACAGTTGGCCTCATCAGCATAATCTCCACAATCGTTGGCACCATCGCAGATCCACGAGGGGTGGATGCACAGTGAAGTCGAGTTGCACCTGATGAATTTTTTCTCTTTCACTCCCAACTTGTAAAAGTGAGCGCAGTCGGTGTGGTCTGAATACAAAACATAAAAATAATTGTCTTTCACTGTGGATGTGAAGGACAAGCTATAGTTTGTGGAGGTGTGTAGGTGGCCAGTCTCTGTGATCTGAGTGAAAAGCACAGATTTAAGTTACTGGGTCCAACTGAGAGCACAATTCTACAGCTTGAGGTAGAGCTTGACTTTACATTTCCTTTTTAACTGCCATGCAGAGCACTGCCTAGAGGACTTACTGCAGTTTTTTTCATCCGAAGCATCAGCACAGTCAATGACCTGGTTACACCAGGCTGAGCTGGGTACACAGCTCCCATCCTTGCACGGTAATTCTGACGAGCCACATGTGACATCTAGGAAGAGCAAATTAGCATTTCACAACATTAACAGAGATAGCATCATAGGCACGCCTCAGAACAATGCTTTGTGGTAAAAATCATCTCTTGGGTACAAGCTGCTTCTTTAAGCTCTGTGTGTGGGATGGTGGGATGCGATGTCATCAGGCAGCCAGGTGACATTGCTAAAATACTGTAAATCTGAATGTCATCACTCGCTGTTTTAGAATAAAATAAAACATGGTCTCTTTTAGTCTCTCTTATTCTTTCCATGTGAATACAAGTCACACAAGTAACTTTTCATATTCAAAACTTTGCCAGGGAGGAAGAAACAACAATGCTGGAAAAATATTTCTATGGGTTAGTCAAGCTGGAATGTCTCACTAAGCTTTCTGAATATTCACACTGCTGATTTGATATTGTAGATCTGTTACGAGAAGGCCACTGTGCTGGTGGGCTCTTCACTACTTACCAGTGTGTTAGATGCTTGGTAATTGTTCTACTGCAACAGTGCTAAAATAAACAAAATAGTGCTACCCTGATTATTTCAGCACATCTATAAATGGGTCTGAACATTAAGTATTCCAAATAATTGTCCTTCCAATAGAAGCTTTTTATGGAGGGTTGTGAGGGTTGTGCAGCATGTCGGGTTGTGGGTCGTATTAATATAAGTATTCATGTGTCTGGTTCTCGCCCTCACAGGCAGGACTGTTAAACATGATATCAAACGGCCTTGACTCACTGCCACAGAAAGCTTCATCAGAGTTATCCCCACAGTCGTCGATCCCGTCACAGAAATGACTGTTTGCCACACATCGTTGGTTGTAGCAGGGCCTGAAACCCTTTCGGCAGTTCCTGTTGTCTGGACACATTATAATACAAAAGTAAACAATCACATTGTGGGTATATGTCTGCACACAGAAACGGAGTCATGCAGAATTTGTGCGGCAAACAACAGTTTTTCACATGATGTTCCTGTGTGGTAAGATTGCATAGTTACTGTCATATTTCTTACCACAGTATTGCATCTTTTCATCTGATTTATCTTTGCAATGTGCGATCCCATCACAGGTGAGCTCGTATCGAATACACTCTCCATTTCCACACTCAAACTCACTGTGGATGTTGCAAGATGAATTTTTTGCTGCAGGAAACAAAAAGACCAGACATACGTACACATACGTATGTCACTGTAAACAGGATATGTATGAGAACAATTTTAATTTTAAAATTTACACTTATACTAATATACAATGGAAAAAAAAAACAATGACATATGATCAAAATAAGGTGTTTGTTTTGGTTACTCTTAATATTATTTATAAATTTATCATTAAAATTATGAAATATAAAAATCCCTCATTTATTGCGGTTAACTGGTTCTAGTCACCGACTGTGATGATTGAATTTCTGCGAAATAGGATTCCTTATTTGTAAATGGGTAAATTTGTAAATGTTTGTAGTTAGAGTATAGAAACCTGTTTATGACCTTCTAAATATGTTTTTAACATTATTAGAGCCCTGTAGACATGAAATAACACCCCTATAGTCACCTTAACACTCATATTACCCAATACAGTATATATAATAAGAGAAAATAAGCCATTTAAGACAAAAATAGTACTCATGCTCATGTGTGTTGCTATAAATGTGTTCCAGTGGGGACCTGAGCTGAGCCGCAACAACAACCCGTGCTAAGGATATTGTGCCCGCTTTGAGATAACCCTAACCTGCAATACAAGCCAGCTGTTCCGGCAATTAAGTCTGGTGCTAGTGTGTCTCAAAAAACATTACAGTAACATTACTGCCATCTCGTGACTAGTGCGAGATACTACATATCCCATCTTTGAATGGATCTTCTAAATGCCTTACATTTGCATTTTAGTTCATTTAGCCATTTTTACACTCAAAAATGCTTAATTTAAGCAAAAAAAAAACCCAGCTAAAATTGGCTTAAGTATACATATTTTTGACTAACAATAGATTGTATTCAAACACAAGACAGCATGATTTATTAATATATTCTTGAAAAACTATGATAGAGCAAAAAAAACGAAATTCGAACCGCAATGTGGCGAGGGGTTAAGTCATGCATCAACGCTTTACTTCAAAGCACCTGAATCATAAAAAGTCTAATTCAAATCAATATCTGTTTGTACAAATACTTTACGGGTTAGCAGTTGTGGCCTCTGCGTAAGTGAGTCTAACTTACACACACATCTGTTGTCATCCAAAAGGATGCGTTCTCCACGGCAAGTGCAATTTACCCTCCCTTGGGCGGTCAGAATACAGAGGTCACCACAGCCTCCATTCATATGTCGGCATGGTGACAGCTCACCTTCAAAATAATCAAAGCAGTGTTGTAAGCATCAGAGGTAGAATCATCCACTTTTCAACATGATCAGTCACTCAGCTCACTGAAAGTCACATGCTTTTTCAATCAGCAGTGCTATTACAAAACGATATTCCATAAACAATACCGTATTTTCCGGACTATAAATCGCTCCAGAACACTACATCATTTGAAAAATGTGTCTTGAAGATGAAAAAAACATATATAAGTGACACTGAACCATAACTCACGTGTATTTATAAATTTCAATACTAAAACACAAAATGCAATACGAACAACAGCAATTTAAGCTGTAAAGGCAAGTTATCTGACTATACAATAGCACACAGAAAAGGCTGAATAGATGTTAGCTAAACGATAACATTAAGAACATATCTGGGAGGCTGAATAGGCAAAATTAACATCACAAGCCAGCCAGTCCAACAAGCAGGTTGCTGGTAACCAAATTCACCAAGCTCCCAATCTCATTCCCCATCAGTGTATAGAACAAGCAAAAAAAACAAAAAACAACAACAACAAAAAAAAAATATATATATATATATATATATATATATATATGTATTTGATATATATTTATTTTCCAGCTAGTAGTATGTATAATACAATTATTGCTAAATGATCAGTAGTAAAACAATACTTACTGCATCCATCAGTGATGAATGAGTATTACTGTTATTTTTATGGCATTTATGCTTTTATAAATAGCCGTGTGAAGAACTGTATAGATCCTATAATTCATATTATTGTTATTAAGGTAAGCCGTATCGATTGCAAGAATTTACAAAGATGCATGTAGACTGGATGGTTACCCTCCAGCTATGTATATTTTATTCATGAGAAAAGATATCACTCAATCTGGTCTGCTCGACAAGTAAACTCACTGTGGGTTTCTTTATCTATTGCCAGGATATTCCAAAATAAAATAATGCCAATAGGAGTTACCCGTATAATGATTAAAAATTGAAAACTGACTATGAAATCTTACAGGTCATAACGTGGGTATTTCTATGGACAGGGAGTGTGAGACACTAATAACCGCACTTTCCCTTTATCCTACATCAAATGATCACCTGATCATTAAATGTGGAAAATATGGATACTATTATTACTGAGCGTTAGTATGTTCCTAATTTAAGTTGGGTGCTTATTTTTCTTAATTGATGCATTATTACCATATTGTGTTATCAAACTATACCCGTGCAAGTATACGTATATTTTATTTAACATAAATATTGTATCGTGAGGTGTTTAAATACTTACAGTTGTTGGTATCCTTGGCAACAGCAATGATTCCCATGGGCTGATGGGGTATGTCTGCTCGGAGTACCTTCATGTCACCACCGGTATATTTGTTGGACCGTAGTACTGACCTGCGGGCCCAGTCTGACCAGAAGATGAAATCTGCATAGATGGCCAGTCCATAGAAATTCCCTTGGCCTGACTTGACAATGACCTGAAAGTTGTAGTCAAGCACTTATATTAACACTTACATCAAGCTTTATGAATATGTATTACAATTGCATTTCATGTCAACAAGAAGAAATACGTAGTAGTAAAGCAGTGGTTCTCAACTGGTTTGGCTTGACCATCATCCCTTTGAAAATGCAGTCTGAATTTGAGGTATTGCAAAATAATAGTGTGCCAGCATGAAACAAGTGACATTCCACATAAACAAAAGGCACTTAAACAAATGTGCTAGCTCGATGCTAATTTACACAAAAAAATCCCATATATATGCTAGAGCAGAGGTCACCGATGTTTTTCCTTGTGAGAGCTGCTTTTACAAAATGAAAATGGCCAAGAGCTATTCATTTTTGTAACATTTATTTTCAGAGCTTATTTTAAACCCAAACAAAGCGAATATGTTTGTTTTACCAGAACATTAACAAAATGCTGGTGTCCACAACTCACATTTTGTATTTCAGAATGCATTTATTTCTACTGTTCTTTCGTTATTAACTGAAAACCTGAATGAAAAGCAGGCTTGCGGGCACCTCATGTGGTCGTGGGGGGGCTACCTGGTGCCTGCGGGCACCACGTTGGTGACCCCTGTGCTAGAGATTACCATCAGCGATTTCACATGGCGATTTCAAACACTTCCAAATATGACAATTAAATTGAAAACTAAGATTCACTTAAACAGCTGATATACAATAAGCATAAAATACTGTATACTGCAAACACTGTGCAAGGCTCAACAAGATACAGGTCTGGCACCTTTAACATCTTAATGACTTCTAACAAATGTTGCTGGTCTTCTTCTATAACAGCCGGTATTAAATAGCATTGTGAAGCGCTGTCGCCACCGATAGGGGTATAATGAACGACACCCTGCTGTGTAAAAAAAAAAAAAAATCACCTTCAGAATAAAAGTGCAAGATTAAGACAAGCAACCCACTAAAAACAGGACACACCAGTTGAGAATCACCGGACTAAGGCATCATTTTTGCTTGCAGGTGTACATCATAGGTGTGCAACTCAATAATAAATACACACATTTACTGTTGTCCGGTTTTGCACATTCATCCACAAACAAATCGCAGACAGTTCGTGCCAAGGAATTAATGTGGATAATAATGTTTCCTTGCATTAATCAACACATCACCCTGCACAACCGCTGAACCCAGATGTTGCGGGGGGGGGGCAAATTGCACTGTCAATGGAAGGAAGGAAGGAATCCATCAGCTTCCTCCTTTTGGGACTCTCCAAGCTTGTGTGGGAGGATCAGAGCCTCCAGCAGCTCTGTAGTTGCTGCCATCAGTGGAACACGCTTGTAAGCAGCGTCACATTAGCCCTGTGCCATACTGGGATGATTAGGACAGGTGTCGATTAAAGAAGCCCAGCATGCAGATGCAACAACTGGCCATGGGACGAGTGCGAGACAGTGACAGAGCGCGAATGATAGCACACCAGATGGGCTAACATACTGCTAGGAAATTAGATTCGGGAAGCATTACAGCCGACAACATATGCCTTGTATGGTTTGGCCAAATGTGAAAATAGTTAATATCTTTTGCTGTTATTATATGGAACATTTGTCTTCTTCTGTGACTGACTGGCAATCAGTCCAAGGTGGACCCAGCCTCTAGCCCAAAGTCAGCTGGGATCGGCCCCAGCTCTCCTGTGATCCCCCACCAAAAGGGTTTAGTTTAATGTACTGTATGTGTTTGTTTATATGCAACCTCCTGGCTACACTTGTGAGTAGCATCCTGGCAAGTGTACAATAACCTACTACTGTGAACGGTATCGAAGCGACACAATGGGTTGGCTATTTTGGGAACCTTAAAAACAGTGTTATTTTCATCAACAATGATGATGATAAAATGATTTTGTTGACGCCCCTTTTTTTCATGATGATAACGTGACGGTGACGAGCTAAACATGGCTGTTTGATGACTAAAACATGACAAGACGTGTGCGAGTTTTCGTTGATGAGACGGGACTGGAAGGAAATGGTAGTGGGTGGTTTGTCAGACGTTCAAAATGCATGACATTTCTGCAGATGTGCATGTAATGTCTGTCAAAAGCTAAAAAGTATCAAATTTGAAGTGGCGCCTGAAGGCTCACCACGGCGATGCTCATTCAAAGGCAAGTTACATCAAGCCCTGTTAACATATCTTATGTATATAATGTTATTCAGCAATTGACTTGTGATACATTTTATACTAAACGTAACGTTTTTCACATAACCCCTGGTGCAAATGAGCTGCTAGCTAGCTTCAAGCTAAAGTTAGCTTTGATGTGCTGAGTTTTGTTTATGTCTTTAGCGGCTTATTTACTCTCACGATGTCTACTATATTGGGTAATACAAGTGCAAAGGTGACTATAGGGGTGTTATTTCATGTTGAGATGGCTCTAATGTTAAAAAAAAAACACATTTAGAATGTACACAGATACATAGTTCATTTATAAATAGGTAGTCCTACTTTGCGGGAAGAAGGACTCCTACTTATCAAACATTCACTTAGCACGGTTGGGTCTGGAACCAATTAACCGCGATAAATGAGGGAATTGCTGTATTCCAAACTGAACTGAGCAACTCTTACTACTACACTAATAGGGGCACACCCCACAGGGACATATAAAGAGGGGAACTCCACACCTGTAATTTAGAACTAAAGAAGCTTTTTGTCTTCAACCAACAAGAAGAGTCCAGTTCCTTTTTTTGATTACACTACTATGGTTTCCCCAGCTAAACATTCTGACTTATCATGCAATCCATTGCAGGTGTGGTCACCATGTGTCAGTGAGAACATTACTGATGCATGGTGACCACACAGGAAAACTAGAATCAAAAAGGTACAGCGGAGTCATGCCATAGCTAGTACTCTGTTCAATGTAGCAGTAGAGAAGAGTAGATAGTCTTCTGAGAACTGCTTGACAATCAGTTTTAAAGGAACTGCTACATTGCCATACTGAAGTGACAACAAGCTTTAACCTTTAAAATGCCATCTATGTAGATACAATGGTTGTAATTTGGTAAAGTGCTTAAGTCAGCCACTTCTGTGTAATTTACACATTTTAATTGGAATGGTGAATTTGCACCCAGGGTGGTCTCATAGCAAAGTCTTTATGAGCGGAATTCGGCTGCAGGGGGCAGGTGGGGACCTAAAGGTGAAAGCTATCCAGCTGACCCAGCTTAGTCAACATATGGATTGCTAATTGAGGGTCCAAGGTGCTGGGCTACGCGTCCAATTCATGGGGGAAAAAAAGTACATTGAGTATTTTAATCCTTCACACCTTGAGTGTAGCACATATAAATCCTGTTCAAAAAGCATGTACTGCACATACAAACTTGTGCCTGCATCTGTGAATGTGCTGAAAGTAAAACAAATTTGCAAGCTTCTAAATCGTAGCAATAATAGAATGTATTCATCTATAATGTTGATATTGATACTCACGTATCTGCCAGATCCATCAAAATCACATCTCTCAATCTTGCCAAGGCTTCTATCTGAAAAGTAAAGCTTCTCTGCTTTGTGATCAATTGTCAGTCCATTAGGTGTCAGGATGTCCGTGCTGATGATAATCCTCATGTTCTTGCCTGCCAACGTAGATCTCATAATGCTGGGCCTCTGTTCATTCCAGTTGGTCCAAAACATCAGGCTAAAGTGTATGAGAAGAGACAAAGCAAGAATTTAATTAGTGGGCCGCTTGTTGTCGTCAGCAATTTAGCAACGAGAAACACCTATCAAAATAACTATGATAGTAATTCACCTCGCTGCATCATTAATGTCAAAGTCATTTGCCGAAAAACATGAATGAAACCAAATGAATGAACCAATCGAGCCAAAAACTGAGCTGAGGATAGGCTCCAGCATGCTCCCGCCACCCTAAAGAGGAGAAGTGGTATAGAAAATGGATGGATGGATGGATGGATGGATGGATGGATGGATGGATGGATGGAGGTGGACAAGTGCGTTTCAATATTTCTTCATAAAAGCTGCACATCCCCTGGAAATTCCACCATTTCTTTTTTTAATATTGGTTATTATGTAGCGACTGTTCACTTTGCTTCTGTGAAACTTGAATTTTCCTATTGGGGAACAAATAAAGGCTTATTCTATTCATTTTTATTCTATTCAAGAAATACACCTCAACTGAAGTTTTTTTTTTAACTACAGTGAAAATTAAATAGCTGTCGGAGTATGTGGGGGTGTCAGTGAGATATAAACATTATCTTGTAACATCATCTGCTTCCCTTTTCACCCTGAAGGAGCTCATCACAGATAAGGAGCAGTTCCTTTCCAAAGGAATAATACCGATAAGCATCAATGGTTTTGAAATAAGAAGAATATTAACAAATCACACCATTCTAAAAATATTAATATCTATATAATTATGCCGATATAATATACACTTTGAAACCATAGTGATTTATATGAACCATTCTTTTTCCGGGGTTCAATGATTATACAACATACATATTCAATTATTAAAAAAAAAAAAAAAGAACTGGGTATTGACAAAGGTGTGTGGTCCATGTATCAACTAATAATTTTCCTGGTTCAATTAAAATTGGTTAAAATGTAATAGAAAATTGCAGTTTTTTGGAATTTTGCCCACCATCCACAATCAATGTGATACATGAACACACGTCTTCTTTTTTGTGTGCATTCCAAAGATATAAAAGCAGCTAAAAAAAGGCAGCTAAGAATGCATGTAAATGGACACAACTATTCTATCCTATAAAGCCTTGTGAAAAAAACCTCCAGTAACTGCCAACAATGCTCCATTTACATAATGTGACCTGCATATTAACCAAGCTACAGCGGCATTGTTATTATTAATGCTATTAACATTGTTACGCCGAAGAACTACTTTAATGGCATAGTGACACCACAGCGGCTAGCGACTAGCTTCATCACTAGGGATAAACGACCACTATTTGTATCAGTATCTGTTCACCCATGTAAATTATCTGTATCCATATCTGTACTAGGAACATCTGAACATTATTTTAAGTCTGAAATTGACATGGATTGATCAGATGTTGCTATATTTATTGTTTATTTTTCATGTGTATTGTGTATGTGTGTAAGTGATCTGTAAGACCTTATTATTTAATAAATTTTTTAATGATCTGTGTGAAGTTGGTGATTCATGCAAACTTCCAGTGATGGCAAACAGGGAAATAATCTGTCAGCCTTGTTCACTGTAGTTTTCTCAAAAGCACCGCAACGAGCAATGTTTTCTAACTGACTTTATATCGATATATACAGTATATTATATAGCCAAATTAGAAGCAAACAGATGAAAAAAACAACGTGACACCTACAGTGTCTTACACCTCTGTTCTGTCAAATGCATCGCGTACATTAAAAACACGTTTTTCAAGTAACTTTAAGATGAGCTGAGGAAAACCTAAACAAAACCCATCTGGACGCAGTGACCAATGCGACACAAGCCATTTTCAATTCTGTCTTGTACCGTGTACTTAACGAAACAAGTCTATCAACTAACTTTAAATACCATACAAACCGAAATACAGTGAAATAGGGAGAGGCGGGAGGGGCGGTCACCGTGTGTGACTGGCCATTCACAGTGTGAAGAGTGAATACATACAGTAAGTAGTAACCCAATGAGGATTTTCCTTCATCACGATTACGGATAATGACGAGATGTACTCATTTCATGCTCGCACTCGGCAAAATGCATTATCCATAACGTATACTCACCTAAAACAAATATCTGACTCAACCCTGTTCACCACACACTTGCTCACAGCGCCTCGCAGACAACGCCTCAGGCCACTACCGAAAGGTAACACTACATATTGGAGCTGCTGCCACTGCCGCTGTGTTTTTGTTTTTGAGTTGGGAAAAGTCAACACTAGGTGTAGCGTTCATTTCTATGTTGCTTTGTGAAATCAATACGCCCAGGAAGGAAGTTCCAGTAATGCTAAAAATGACCAAAGTGCGGCAAAATGCTCTAAGTATTTCATGTTATCATGGATGTGCCTGTTACTACATGGTCAAAGCATGTACAGTATATAAAATCATAAAACATTGTTGGAGGTTTTCGGAGGTGTTTTAATAGCGGGCTTTGTAGGCAGAATAGGTGTATCCCGTTATGTGCATTAATTAGCTGCCTATTTTTTTAGCTGGTTTTATATCTTGACAACGCACAGAGACGAGACAAACATGCGTGTTCATGCCTCACATAAGGATCGTGGATGATGGGTAAAATTCCATACAAAAATACAGTTTTCCTTTAAAATAGTCATTCATAATTTGTTTCCATTTTGACAGAATGAAATCTCGGAATAACACCTAACAATATAACAGTCCCAGTCCATTGCAAGTCTGAGCTTAGCGTGCCACATTGTGTTATCAGTAGGCTGCCACAGAGAGTCTTTCTATGAACATGTAGAAAAAAAATGTGCTGTTCAGCTCATCGTTCGAGAACAGGAAGTTATGCAAAAAGTACTGAAACACTGACCAGTTCGACATGTGCGTTCAAAAGTTTAGAGTAGGTCAAATTAAGTTCACGTGCAAAGGTTCTAGTGCATTTTAAGTTCATCCTGAAATTTCCCCTGAAAGCTGAATATTCCTAACTGTTTGTGAGTAGCAGAAAGCCTACTTAAATTAA
This sequence comes from Dunckerocampus dactyliophorus, assembly GCF_027744805.1. NCBI lineage: Eukaryota > Metazoa > Chordata > Actinopteri > Syngnathiformes > Syngnathidae > Dunckerocampus > Dunckerocampus dactyliophorus. The sequence goes on from NC_072827.1 coordinate 17,534,573, forward strand.
TTAAAATGAAGGTTTAAGGGTATTGTCAACAAACAAAGCATTGTTATTTAACAAGAGAATACTTGTATGTAATGTACAATACCTAGAAATAGTGGTACCATTTGGATTATTCATCGCTTGATGCAAGGATGTTAGTGTCTCTCACAGTTATTGTCTTGCACTGTGTATAATGTTTGTAGCAGATGAAACATGAAGTTAAATTTGAGTTGGACGAAAGAAGCTACTGACCTTTGACACTCATCCAGGGCCAAAGCATGTGGGTGGTCCTCCTCAGAAAGAGCAACTACCGCCTCCCGGCTAAGAACACCAACTCCTCTCTGTTCAATGGTTTGTCTGGTGATGGTGGAGGTCGTGGAGCTGGTCCAGTACAACGTATCCCAGGCTCGGTGGTATGCCAGGCCCTCTACTGAACCCACGTCTGCAACAACAGACACATCTTTTTTTAAGCTTTTATCTCTACACGTACTGAAACAAGATAGGGTACTGACAGCATGAACAATCAGCACCAAAGCTGCACAAAGCACAGTATATACGTTTCACTGATAGTTTTAGATAGATGTAGTCGTTTCTGAGTAGCAACAAATGCTTGTCAGCCTTTGTCCTCACCTGTTTGGTAGTATACTAAATAAATGCACACTGACTTAATGAGTGTACAAAACAGTACACACATTCTTCCATTGGGAAAGAGGCTGAATGCGTGTCTTCCAACAAGTATACACAACCTGTCAGTGTCTTTTGGTAATGTAATGTTGTGTGCTCTTTATCATGTCAGAAATGTCACATGATTTCAGTAATTTGAAATATGAAAGAAAATATTAATGTGGCAACCTAAATACACTATGCTTAATTTAGAGACTTAATTTTAGACTGTGCACCATCATTATGCTTGAATTAACATGGACATGGCCCAAAGGCATATGGCATTTTGGTCAACGTGCTTCAAGACCAAATGTGTTTCGCTTCAGCAAGGAATTCCATAATGACTGGTGAATGCTGGAGCCATCCTGCTTCCATCTTTCACTCATTCAGTCTTCAGCCAATGTTTTCGCAAGCTATTTTTTCATACAGACAGAAAATAGCACCTTTGCGCCCATGGTTATTAGGGGGTAGTGCCATTGGATAGCACAAAACTACACAGTTGCCTGGCGCCCCTCTAGTAAGAAATATAGACATTGTTTGCAACAGATGCTCATGACTTTCCTTCATGATTGTACTTAATATGTCTCATCATGTTGGATGGACAGCTAGTTGCCATTGGACTTTATGCAAACAAAAATACTTTCAACCAGAAACTCAGTTAAGGTTGAAGAAGGAGAATTATAGAATTATACAAATTTAGAAAAGTCTTTCGGAGCCATTTCTAAACAACTGTAGATTCAACGATCATGAGTTCAAGTTAAGTTATCATCACTTCGTCAAGGTCACTTCGTCAAGGTCACTTCAAAATTTGCAGATACCCACATGGATAAGCCAACTGCTTTCTGGACAAAAGATGTGACTAAGGGAGAAGCAATGTCCGTAATGACAAGAAGTATATTTGAAAGATTCAAGATGAGGCTTTCAAACTTAAGAACACTGTACCAACTAATAAGTATGGTGGTGGTATACTTCCAGTGTGGTATTGGTACACTGTATGTGGATGGAATCGTGAAGGAGGAGGACTACCAAATTTTCAAATGCAACTCAAATCAACAGCTATATTGCTGAAACTTAAACATCACGCTAGTTTCAGCCGTCTAGTTGTTGGTGTGAGTTAAACACCACTATAGCCTGACATTTTTTCGGTCATCCCAAGGTTCACTGAATTACCATTAATCGCATGATTGCGATAAAAGGTTACCAGGAGCAGATGGGAGCAAGAACCAACCAATAGGAACACAAATGAAACCCCCCCCCCAAAAAACCTAGGACAGATGCAGCCATTTTATAGTTTTCAATAAGCCCATAAAGTAATGGAAGTCAAAAGATCTACATGACCCAGAGGCCAACCGTGCTTCCGGGCCACTGCTTTCCGCCGGAATTCAACAAACAGCAATGGAGGGAGTGTTAGTCAATGGAGTGTTAGTCAAGTACACCTGTTGGCAATCACAGCAACAATTACTCCTTCAGAAAATGTACGCACTTTTGTTTCTGCATAGCAACATACAGTGCAAGGCTCCTGTACACTTCATGCAAGTACATATTAAATGAATGTGTTGTAATTTGTTTCTAGGTAGTGTTTTCTTGCAAATGGACAAATATTAAAATGAAGAGTGGGAAATTCAATGTATTGCCCAAAAGACTAAAAGAAAAAAAAAATATGAGCGGTACAGGAGCAGGTGTCACTTTGAATTGGAGCGGGATGGGAGTCAGAGTTATTTTACTGTGAGTGGGACGGGACAGGATTTTTTTACTCTGGCCCGGGATTGGGATGGGACAAGAATTTTTTTCTGTGGGACTGGGATAAGACAGGAGTGAAAATACACTCTCATGTCACTCTCTTCTCCCCACTGAGACAATCCAAGAAGTCCAGGCACTCTGAACTGTTGTTGGCTACATCGGCACAAATCACAGTCAGAGCTCATTCCCTGACCCGAAGGTGCAGAGAAATCACCCTCTTGTTCACCGGGGAAGACTCCAATGCTCTGGGAATGGGAGCCATTAATAAGCCCACACATTCTCATTGCTTTTCCCCAACAACTCCAACAAACAAGATGGCGCCCTCCGTGGCAGACGTCTTTGTTTCACGCTCCTGTTTTTTTTCTATTTTTTTCTATTTTGTTGTTCATGTTGGACATTCAACGTGCTGCGTTGCATTGAAACCTAAGAGACAACTTTTGAACATTGGCTGGGTTCACCATGAGCTTTCGTTCAGCCTCACGGACTGGCTTTCTTCTGCGTCGGGAGGACGCAGCAGCTTGCGGGCCTGGTGAGCTGAATGCCCGGCGAGCAAAGCGTCCGGGGCAGAGGCGAGGCAGGAGGGGCGGCCTGCGTGCTAGACTAAAAGCTGGAGTGACTGGGCCACCGCTACCGGGCCTGCTGCTGGCCAGCGTCCGCTCTCTCGAAGACAGGATGGACGAGCTGCGAGCAAGGATTGCAGCTCTACATGAGATCGGAGAGTGCTGTGTGCTCGCGGAGGCCTGGCTGGATGGAGGATATACTGGACTCGGCGGTCCGGTTGGGGACATTTGCCGCTTGCCAGGGAGATCGGACTTCAGCGTCTTGTGGACACAGAGCCTCGTTCTCCCCAAATGTTATCAGCATTTAGGCTTTCCAACGAGGGCAAATAGCATCCTGTACCAAGTCTACAACAACATGAAAGGTGCTTTGAAGGCTGTTCCAAGTCCCCATTTTGGAAAAGTCTCTTCTGTTGTTGTTGCTTAATTTATTGGTATTGATGTTTCTTCTGTTCTTATTCATTTTCTTGTGTTTTTCTTTGTTTCTTTTGGGAGAATGAACAGAACAAGAATTTCATTGCATAGCAGAACTACCTGTTTTACTGTGCATATGACAATAAAACTCTTGAAATCTTGAAATCTTAAAATAATAATAATAATAATAAAAACTCAGGATACAAATTTTCAAACGAGTTGAAAAATTGCAAAAATTTACATTTTGCACTGTTTGAGCTTAGGAGTCATTACCACACAGACAAGGGCCTTCAGTCATGAGGGATGCCTCCTGCAATATCTCCACATAGCCAACTGCCGTTTGACACCCCTGCACAACCTCAAGCTCCATTGTTCCATTGAAGAAAAAAGCACCATACATCATGATGGCGCCCCCTCCACTCTGCCGTGTGGAGAACAACTCAGGTGGGATCTCCTTGTCATGCCAGTATTGTTGGAAGCCATCAGAACGGTCAAGGCTACATTTTTCTCGCCAGAGAATAAAACTTTCTTCCAAATTTCAATGTCCCATGTTTGGTGCTCTTGTGCAAATTCCAAACGGGCAATTTTGTAGCGTGGAAGGAGACAAGGTTATTGGACTGCACTCGACACCAGTGACAACCTTTATTTTGGCCGAGGATCATCCTGTGTCTTGACAGACAACCAAAGAGGCCATGCTTATGCAGGTCAACAATCCCACCATGTTCAAAGAGTGAAAGATGTGTGCCTTTGCCGTCAAGAGATCATGCCAGTGTGAATACCTTCGACTTTGAATGACTTTGAATCCATATGTTGCCAATATTTTGTTTTTTGAAGGCTGTGGTCGTAAACATTTCATCGGCTGATGAACAGCCTGTTTCAGGTTAATGGTTGTTTGCAATAAATTGCTTACTCAAAAAAAAAAATACTCTTCTTTTTGCAAATCCTCACCCCTACAAACAACAACTTTGTCTAATACTTTTACCCTGCACGACATGTTTACTTATTGTAGCCAGCATGATGGGCATATATCCTCTGGTGGAATGTCCTTTGTAGCCTACTCAAGCTATAGCAAAGGTAATTTGCTATTTCACCCCACACTCAACAAATCCCAACAATTATTCCTGAACGATTCTAAAACATGTTCCATAAAGCCATTGAAACCTTGGCTGTCAATTTTTACAGATGATCAACCATCTATTTGGCTCTTGAGGGACAAAACAACGATAACACATTCATCCACGTAGCGCTGACGACTTCTTTCATGCCCTGACACTTTTATTTGTGGTTACAAAAACACAATGTCTTTCATATGAGGAACATGAGAATGGCCAAGGGATTAGCTACTTCTGTAATGTGTATCTTCTGACTTGCTGTGGGCATCACTTTTATAAATGTTACAATGTTGATGACAAACAAAAATAAAGCAACTAAATTTAGATCACACATAACATTTACACTTTCTGCAAAAAAAATAGATTGGAAGCATATGATCAGTAATACTAGGTATAGTACATACTGTTTATTCATATGCATAACTGGTTGCACATAAGAAATATGTGCTGTATGATTGAGTCTATGTAGAAAGAGCTCCTCTGCTGCTGCAGTGTGTTACAGAGAGAATGCAAAGAATTTTCGATGACGGAGAGCAGTTTGCTTAGCAATCTTTTGTCCTTCACAGGCTCAAACGACTCCAGCTTCAACAGTCTTCTGTTTATTAATTTAACTTTATTAATTCTGTCAGCATCCATGTTGGTGCTCTACATTGTTCAAGTGTACTCTGAAGTACTTGCACTGCTCCACCACTATCTCAATATCTTCCCCCAGAATGATAATAGTCTTAGTGCTTGTCCCGGTATTAGCTCCTTACTTTCGCAAGTGTTGAGGACCAGATGATTTTGCATTTCCATCTTCACCAAAGAACTCATAAACCCAAAACCTCTAAGACAGAGTCAGCTGATCACTAATTAATAGTTTGCAGCAAAAGCCATCTGGCACAGTTTGCCACAAATTGTTGGTGAGGTGAAGGATTAATTATTGGGGGACATGGAGATTAATTAGTGAAATATGGATGATTAACATCTGCACCTTCCCTTAATGGTGGAATGCAGGCAGAAGTTCCAGATGAAATATGGAAATTCTTGCTTATATAATATAAAAAAATATAGTTAAAAGTTTTTAACGATTTTATCAGGACTATACCCAGAGGGGGAAGAAAATCAAAAATGTCAATTAAGTTGAATGTTAAGTCTCTATAGGAATAAACCCTTATCTTAATTGGATGTATGCAACTTGGGAGAAATACTGGGCAAAAATAATAACTTCAATAAACAAGTTAGACACATACAGTAATACTGTATTTGTATTTTTTGGGCACTAATTACATTATACACGTGTAGTATGGGAGATTTTAACATTGTCAGTACTTAACAATACTTGATTATGAGAGGCATTTGTATCTTTACAGGATTGTTTATCTGTGGATGAGGTGATTATATCCAGTACAGTATAAGCATAAAGCATCATTAGCATTGGTATTTGCACTTATTCTGATGCAAAGCTTCTGATGGGAGCTGATAACATGCATTAAATTGATTGATATTGCGGTTATGTGAAGGAGGAGCAATGTCCTGTGCGTGTGTGTGTGTGTGTGTGTGTGTGAGATGGGGTTGTAGGTGTCGATTTGGACAATTCTGAGCTTTGCTCCCTGGGGAAACGTTGCAGAATTGTGGAGAATACAGGGTGAGCAGAAGATTTTTACTGCTCTTTTGACTTGAGTCGTGTTTGCCATCACTGAACTGACTGGACTTTAGAGGAGCAGGCCGGGATTTGTCTCATCTAATCCGACCATTATGCCAAAACACATACTGAGACATTTCAATCCTGGAGTATTAATGTAAGACCTAACCTTCTTACTTTGAGATCGTTGGCAGGTAATAAATTGTGAGACTGATTGTAATTTCATTTTTCAGCATCATTTCATCAGATAGCAAGTAAAACAAGATTGTTTGCCATTGAGATGTAGCATTTCTGTGAAAGACTACTGGAAACAGTGTTGCCAGATGGGAATGAGATTTTGAGGAAAGCTATTGGAAATACCCGGTTTGACGTTGCTCACGACCATCTACCCCAAACTGTGTACAGTATATCTTATAATGAAGTTTTACCTTTAAATAAACTAACAGCATTGTTGGGGAAAAAAAGCTGCCACTGGCAGACCAGCACCCCCACCTGTGTGGCATGCAGGATGAGCCACTGCACTGACCAGGCGAGAATATCAGTCATATGTATCTTCTTAATCATCATGTATCAAGGTCCTGTATCGTAAATATTTTGAGACTTAATCTGTAATACTCCTTCCTTAATGCTCTTTGTTTGTGTTAGAGGGCTAGAGGGCTAGAGGGCTAGCTATCATTAAATACAACAACTGTCCTGTCAAGCCGTCCAATATAATATACACTTGGTTATATGCGCATACAGTGATGCACAAAACGTTGAAAAACCTTCAAGTCTGTAATATTTTCGTACCTTAAATATACCATATATTGTCGGCAATAGTTTGGGATGATGCCCAGAGCGTATCTTTGCCAAGGCTAAACAACCAGAAACACATCCACACCCCTTTGAATGAAAACAAATAATGATGTACAGTCTTCCCACGTAACATCGCGGCTCGATTATCACTCCCTCACTATATTGTGTTTTTTTTCAGAAATTCATTAATTAATAAATGGTTGCTGTTTCGTGGTAGACTATGGTCTATTGTTAGTCAAAATATGAATGAAATTAAATACAAGTGATATGTAATATTCTGGTCACTCGGCGGCAGTAATGACTAGGGGTGTCACAGACACCCAATTTACAAGAAGAGAGGAAAGATTGGGTCCACGAGAAACAAGACGAGATTTTAACATTCATTTTAAAAGTCCAATGAAAAAATATGACTGGACATTTAACCGAGTCACAAAACAATGCAGGTGTGCTTTGAAATGTTTATTGTCCCACAAATTGACGCTCAAAGATGTTATTGTCAACATTTTTTAAGACCAAATAAACCACTGTCATGATACTGTAAAATAATACTGTATAATTATAATAATAATAATAATAATAATAATAATAATAATAATAATAATAATAATAATACAGCTCACTGTTTTTCTCTTATCTACTTGTCTTTGTCTAGTTACACCATGGCTGTCCAGCTGTCCTTTCATGTTTATAATTAAAAAAAAAATCTAATAAACAACATATACATTCAAAGACAAATGTTTGTGTTTTTATTTGTAATTAGTATCAATATTTGAGCTTTTTCTAGTTACATTGTTTTTGCTCTTTTTCCACTTTTGCTGGGTTTTTGTTTATTTTATTTCTGTCACACTTTAGACACCCATGCATGTTTTGCCAGGAAGGCATGGTGCAGCAAGGAGATGGAGGATTGTGTCCAAATACGACTTTCTTGGCTTTGTTGGTCAGGGGCTAGGTGGCATTGTGGAGGGTTTTTTTTGCAGCTTTCAGGCGTGCTTTGCATGGCGTTACGGAGATGGAGCCCACTCCTGCTCGTCTGCTCTGCGGATTCTTAACCTTTGTTGATGGCTTGTATTTAATTACCGAATAAATGTTGACGCAAGAAACACTGCCTGGGCATGATGCACAAACCTCATTATCTGACGCGTTGGCATCGTTTAACACGAAAATGTAACATTTTAACAAGATTTATAGGTCAGAAAAGAGGAAAAGAATAATAGGTCCCCTTTAATATTGAATACTATATCGCTGAAGTTAATTTAGCGTGGTCGGGTATGAAATCAATTAACCGCTATGAACGAGGGACGACTGGAGCTACGATACCACAGTGGGTGTTAGCTTTTACACTTTCAACTGGGTCTCTATGTGAAAAACGTGATTCATGAAGTTTCTACAACGTCCCTGGAACCCCACAGGAAGACAATAAATACACAAATGAATGAGGAAAGTGAATATGAATTGCACTTACTTTCTGCAATAATAGAGCGCCCTGTCCAGTCGTCATTAATCATCTGGATATTTCCAAAGTGAACATCACTGAAGAAGATGCGGTTGGTGCCCGCTGTATTTTCACTGTAGTCAAAAGCCAAGGCGATGACATTCTTGAAAAGAGCAGGATTTTCAAACGGCTGGACAGGTGAGTTGAGGTCATTTTCATCTGAAAGGTGGATGCTTTTCAGTGTTGTCCTCTCAGAGTAGAGGAGATATCCTTCGTAGCGTTTACAGGAAAAGCCATCCTCTGATAAGCGACCATGGGCGCAGGCGCAGGTCCGACGGCCACTTCCTAAATGAAAGCAAAGCTGGAAGCAGCCACCATTGCTCCTGGCGCAAGGGTTTGAACCTATGTGAGAAAATATATCCACATTTTACAATCACAATGAAATGATTTTATATTGCTACAAAACTTCACTGTAAAATCTGGAGAAACAATTATGTGGCTTATCATTTTGTGTGAGTGAAGTGGAAACCTCAACCTTTCTCTCTGCCTTTGTTGAAGACTGTCACACCCTTCAAATTGACCCCGAGGCCACTTCTCATTGTCACTGCCTCACGGCTGTCAGTCTTCAGCCCACGCCGGATTGAACCATTTGAGAAGGCCCTAGAAAATGAATGCTTTTACACTCAATGCTATTTTTTAAAAGCTGTGTTCTGGGATTTCATTATATACAGTGGGGGAAATACAGTCAACCCTCGTTTATCACGGTTAATTGGTTCCAGGCCTGACCGCGACAAGTGAATTTCCGAAAAGTAGGATTCAATATTAATAAATGGAATATTTTTGTAGTTAGAGCCTAAAAGCCTTACGACTTTCTAAATATGGTTCTTACCATTATTAGAGCCCTGTAGACATGAAACAACACACCAACAGTGATCTTTACACTGCTATTATTCTTTGTTTACACCGCATTACGCAACTCTTATGCGCAGGCTACAGGATCACAACAGGGACACAAGATGGCCTCCATTTTAAGCATAGCATGCTACCAAGCTAACTAGTTAGCCTCCGATTTATTTATTCTAACCTTACAAAAGGGTTTCAAACGGAGTGGGGAAGAAGGACAAAGTAAAAAGCCAAAAACCTCCCATTTCCACACAAAATGGGACTAGAACTTGTTTTCACTATGTCATGTCGGACATGCCAAAGCTGACTCCATGCAGTGTTAAGGTGACGTAACCTAAGGTAATGTCTCATCAATGTAATATTACTCACGTCGAGTGATCAGAATACTACTTTGGCTTGTCTATCAATACTTTTTGTAACAATGATCATTTATTAATTTTTGAAAATCACAATAGAGTGAGGGAGCAATGTTCAAACCGCTATGTGGCGAGGGACAACTGTAATTATATGACCCCTGTTGAATTTGTAAGGTTTTTTTTTTTTGGTAGGTTTATTTTGGCCGAGACAGACAGAATGTCAGCAATAAATCTGGAAAAAAATATTTTCAAAAGGTGAGAAATTATTTTGTATTTGATTGAGTGAATTTGATCAACAAGCAAAACACGACTTAGTATTTGGTGGAGAAACTTTGTTGGCGAGCACAAAGGTCACTGGTTAGCTGAGCCGATGCCAAAGGACTCATTTTTGGTATCTGATCAAGCAAACTTCAGATAGGCCAGAACGTGTCTTCTTGAGCAGGGTGACCTTGTGGGCACTGCAGGATTTCAATCCATTACGGCAAAGTGCTTTACCGGTGGTTTTCTTGGTGACCGTGGTCCCACGTCCCTTGGGATCATTCACCAGCTCCTTTCATGTAATTCTGGACTGATTGCGCTCCTTTCTCAGAATCATGCTTACGCCACAAAGTGAGACCTTGCATGGAGCACAAGAGCGAGGGCAATTGCCTACCAAAAGCCAGTGCTGTGTTTCTCACCAGGCTTTCTGCTGAAGGGACACGACTAATTTGTGTGCTTCTTGTGTGCTGCCAAAATTCATTCCTGGTTGGTAGAGGATATAAGACTAATAATACTTCATTCAACCAAATGCAAATGAATTTAGAATGTTTATTTATTGTTTTTGTTGTTGTTGAAATTGTCTGTTATCTTTGTAAGGAGGTAACGTTACAGAATCAGCAGGGGCCTACTGCAGGTAGAATGATCAACACTGAAAGAAAATTCAATACAGCAACCACAACACTTGAACATAAAATATGAGCACAGTATATCTACCAGCTTATTTCACGAGAGGTAGTCAGACACACCTTGTGAAACAGCTAGATTTGAGACACTACAAGTAAAGCCCGACGTACGCGTTAACACACGCACGGGTTCCGCAATTTTTGGGAAATTTGTTGGCCATGGCCAGCAAGTAGAGGAAGTTGGGTTGTAAGTGTGGCGTACTTATGGAGCACGTGATTCGGGACACCCACGTGCTTGCCGCTCGCCCTCCGATGGTAGCTTTTAGATAGGGAGTGTGACGTGTAAATCGTGCGTGCCACGTGTGCTTCATGTAAGGCTGTCGTACGTTTCACTCACTGGGGACGTACCGTGTGTGGGCATCGTACGAGGCCCGTGAAGCTCACTCACTTCGATTGCAAGATGGCCGTACTGGCTTCCTACGGCACCTACAGCTATCGTGACCGAGAGAACTAGATTGTAAAGCGGGAAGAGCCTCATGCCGTGGCCAGATAAGGTGCATTAATGTCGGATACGCTATGTGAGCAGCTGCCATGCGTCCACGGAGGTTGGGAGAACCAGAGTGTAAAGCTAGAGGAGTCGCCCACCACAAGAGGAGCCGCTGCCGTGGCCGGGCAATGTACACAATGTACTTTTAAACTTGCGATGCACGCACTCCTTCTCTGCCTTGTGACCTGGCTGCATGCAAGATTGTCATGCATGCACGGAGAAAATAATTTGCATCCCAATTTTCTTCCTACGAGCTTTTGCTTTGGTTTGAAAATTTGTGTGGGCAATTATTGCGATTTTCCCCAGTTTTGCACATAGGCACCATGTAGGAGCATGTACGTCGGGATATAAGTCGCTCTTTGGGTATGTAAATTCCGAAATCAATTCTGCCAAGCCTCACACTCAAACCCCTAGGTGGGAAGGTCGGCGGGGCCAAACCGGGCAGCGGAAAACTTTAGAGTCACAATGATTAAAAAAAAAAGATACTTTAAAAAAAGAATTTTGTAAATAACTACATCAAATTTTGTGAACATGCATACCAATTTTGGACGTAAGGGCTATTATTTTATCCAATACATAATATACAGTTAGAAATATCACAGTTTTTCCAAGTTTATGCACTTTTGTTTAAATGTGTTAAGGCGAGCAGCAAACGTTCTCACTTTGTTTGATGTCCCCTCCACCCCCACCTCCCCGTCTGCCACTGAGGTTTGTCAACATGTCAACACCAGCCTAAAAAGGTTAGAAACCACTGCCCTAAAGGACAAATAAATGTCAAGTTCTTTGAGGATGCAGCTATGGACATGGTTTTCATGTGAAGAGATTGAGAAAATACTGCAAGCTTGTAAACAATTGGCTGCCACCAAAGAGATAAGCACGGATGTTGCCATTTTTATCAGAACTGGACATTTCTTCACTGAAAAGCCATCTAGTTGGCTGTAATGAATGTGAGAGAGAACTATGATATATTTTTTTTCCACGTTCCAACCTTTTTTGATTGGTTCTTTTCGAGTTGGATTGCTTGCAAAACCTCTTTTATGGAACATTCCATGTGGCAGGTCAGGTCAGCTTTTGCTAATAATTTGATTCATTCCTTTATTACCACTTCTACTTTTCAGGGTCAAGGGTGAGCAAGCAGAGCACAGGGCTCACATTGTCAGACTTTAATATGAAGGGTTAATATGAAGCGAGTGTAGTGCAGGCTTTATAGGAACATACACATGCAGTGCTTTTAGGAAACACAGTAAATTACCTGTCAGACCAGTAGATGTAAGGCCCGAACACAGCCACTGAGAACAGGTCTACATTGGCTGAAGACAATACTATCTCCCGGCTCTCACCTGTCTCAAGGTTGATCCTCTCAATCTTATCTGTGCGGGTGTCACACCAGTATAATGTATTTTCCTGAAAGACAATTTTAAAATGCATATTACTGACAATTGCTGCAGACATTTCTGTGTCACAAAAGGATAAGATGTGGTATAGCAAGACTGTTAATACAGTACATGGAATTTAGGTTGAGGATGCTGTAAGTGGTACCAATTAACTATACCTCGTAGTCAATAGAAATCCCATTTGGCCACATAATGCCTGAGTTGACCAAGGTGACTTGGTCTGAACCATCCAAGCGAGAGCGGCCGATACATGGGTTCTGGCCCCACTCGGTCCAGAAGAGATACCTGGAAAGCACAGTAACAAAGGCAGGCTGCCATTTTGTGATTTAAGTGATTAAGTTCATTATGACATTTTTGCAGAGCTGCTGGAAATGTGAATTTCTCTTGGAGATCAATAAAGTATCCATCTATCTATCTATCTATGGACATTGCATATTCATAATGTATCCATCATCCAATTGTTTATCTGTACTGTTGAAAGACACGCTTCGAATTTCGGCAACTATTTATCTTCTCAAGGGACAATAATATTGAATTGAAATGTGCATATAATTTAGAGTAGACAGTGTAAAGCTTGGAACAGTATAGATTTTACTTTAAAATGACCAATTCCCATAGAAAATATATAGATTTACTATATTCCGTCCATCCGTTTTCTATGCCGCTCTTTCTCACGAGGGTCGCGAGTGACCCTAGTGAGTGACTCAGGAGGGGAGTTTAATGTCAGCTGGCTGATGTCATATGACATCTACAAAATGAATGTTTACGCGATTCACCCAAACTACCATGGTGATCTTCCGGTAGCTTATGATCGATGTAATGTGCACCCCTGGCCTAATTGGCCGAGTACACGTCCCATTGAGCATGTCCAAATTGTGCGCAAAGTGTCAATATTTTGTGTGAGCACCATTGGTATCTAGCATTGCCTTTATCTTCTCGGATATTGAATTCATTGGAGCTGCACAAATTGCTGCTGAAATCCTCTTCCACGCTGCTGTGATGACATCACAGTGTTATTTGTGGCACGGCATGAAGTTTGAATTGTTGACTAGTGATACATGGTAAAGTATGTCAAGAGTGTAAATTGACTTGCCAAAGGACAATTAAAGAGTGAATGTGTTTTTTCACATATTACATGCCAAAGATGGCTGCTGAATAACATGCTAATCATAACAACAATAAAATACATCATTGCACCACTATTAATGTTGCACAAGAGATTGAATCCCATACTTAACACAAAAGATGGACACAAACATCCGAACCAAAACTAATACATACCCCTTCTGTGGATGTACAGCAATGCCTCTGGGCTGATCAAGGCCTTCAGATATGACAACCGAGCGGTATGTACCATTCAGACGAGATATTTCTATAAGATTGAAACCATGGTCTGTCCAGTAAAGGTTCCCTGTGTAAAAATTAACAGCAAAAATTAACAGTAGAAAAAGATGCTGAAAAGATACGAAGTGCCATTGAGTTCTTGAGTCACTCAACATAGCCTTTGTAATATAAAAGTGTTTTCTAGTCCAATATCATTTGCAAGTGCATGCTAAATGACTACAGTAGTCCCTCGCCACTTCGGGCTTCGACTTTTGCGGCTTCATTCTATCACAGTTATATAGAATGAATATAATATATTAATTTGAAAAATCATCATTGTTCCGTGGTGGTTAGTCCAAAAATCTGCCTATTTAAGAACTTTTTACATATTTTTGGACTAAATTAAGCATCTTCAAGCATGAGGCTAAATGAACTAAAGAACAAACAAACTGTAAGGCATTCAGAAGATGCATTTAAAAACAAAGGCTTGGCTATGCGTATCTAATGTAGCATCATCATTATCAAATAAGTTTCATTTTTTTCTCAGGTTAGTGATAATGTGTAAGAACTGCATGTGTGTGTGTGTGTGTGTAATTACTGTAGAATGTAAAAGTACATATTAAGGTCATGTTTTTTGACTTCTCCAGTGCCTTCAACACCATCCAGCCGGCACTACTCAGAGTGAAGATGGAGAGTGTGGGAGTAGACCAACACCTGACTGCATGGGTTATAGACTACCTCACCAACAGACCACAGTATGTGAGGCTCCGTAACTGTGTGTCTGACATGGTACTCTGCAGCACAGGTGCCCCTCAGGGTACGGTGCTCTCCCCTTTCCTCTTCACCCTCTACACCTCGGACTTCACACACAACTCCACACAGTGTCACATCCAGAAGTTCTCCGACGACACAGCCATCGTTGGTTGTGTTTCAGAGGGGAATGATCTGGAATACAGGATGGTCATCAGGGACTTTGTCAGCTGGAGTGAGCTTAACCAGCTGCAGCTCAACACCAGCAAGACAAAGGAGATGATCATTAACTTCCAGAGGAAAACATCTCACTTTACACCGGTGAACATCCAGGGAGCGGACATAGAGTTGGTAGACAGCTACAAATTCCTGGGTGTTCACCTTAACAACAAGCTGGACTGGTCCGTCAACACCCACGCCCTTTACAAGAAGGGCCAGAGTCGCCTCCACCTGCTGAGGAGACTGAGGTCCTTTGGTGTGTGCAGGACTCTTTTACGGACCTTTTATGACTCTGTGGTGGCCTCAGCCATCTTCTATGCTGTGGGCTGCTGGAGAGGGGGCAGCACGGACAGGGACAGGAGCAGGATCAATAGGCTGATCAGGAGAGCGAGCTCTGTCCTGGACGGTCCTCTGGACTCCGTGGAGGAAGTGGGGGAGAGAAGGATGTTGGCTAAGCTGACATCCATCATGAGCAACACCTCTCACCCGCTACATGACACTGTTGTTTCCCTGAGCAGCTCCTTCAGCAGCAGACTGTTACACCCACGGTGTAAGAAGGAGAGGTTCCGCAGGTCCTTCATACCGACCGCTGTCAGGCTCTACAACACCTGCACCACCTGAACCATGTTGTAGACACTATGCTTTCTTTACACTGTTCTCTTTACTTGTCTTGCTGCTGTAACAAGTAAATTTCCCCGCTGTGGGATAAATAAAGTACATACATACATACTATATAAGCCTGTAGTAAGTGTATCAAATGAAAACAACTGTAGGCTCGCGTGCGTGTCAGTGCGTCATTGTTGCCAGGTCTCGTGAGAGAAACAAGCAACTAGCTCTCTGAAAACAAGCCCAAAACAACAGGAAAGTTGGGTATTTGCGAGTGACTTTACAAAAAAACATGCCCAACGTCGCTAAGAATAATTGGACCTGGCAAGGCTGATGTGTGCGTGTGTGTGTGAGTCTTATTATGTGTTATTTATGTCTCATTTTGTCTTATTATGTCTACTATATTGGGTAATACAAGTATAAAGGTGACCTTTAGGGTGTTATTTCGAGTCAAGAAGGCTCTAATAACATAACAATCATATTTAGAAGATCGTAAACATGTTTTCGATGCTCTAATTACAAATATATAGGATTTATAAATAATGAATTCTACCTAGCAGAAATTGACTTACCACGGTTGGGTCAAGGGATGACTATTTCAGTTTAATGACAGCATTCATGACTGAAAGAGTCATAGTACTAACCAGCCATCCAGTCTACAGCAATGCCTTCGACCCTGCTAATGCCAGAAGTGATGATGTCCTCCCTCCAGGTCTGGTCACGTTTGGCCCTTGAGATTCTATTCAGGCCCATGTCTGTCCAGTAAACAGTGTCATTTCCTGGAAAAAGGTTAATGACACATCAAGGTGATGGATGCTTGTGAAGGACTATAACGTATGATGGTGGAAATACCCACACTGTCCATCGACAGCTCTTTCAGTTGGCAAATTTTAAATGGAAGTCAAAACCGTGCGACGCAAATTATGATGCTGATAACATCTCATTGAACAATCATATGACACATTAAAGATTGTTAAAGAAGCTGGTGACACCTACACAGTACACGTTTTCACGTTCTTCTTTCTGCTACCGTTACCCCCTGTTAACACGTCTCACAGCTTTCATGTGGTTTGTTCTACCAGACGTGCATCTGTGATAACATGCAAATCATATGCAAGCTCTATCAACTGCTCCATGTTTGCTTTTAGTACACTCCTATATCTGCATGTTTACTTCTCTTATGAAAGAAGGAACAATTGACAAGTTGTTTTAGACTAAGTGTCTAATAGTCATCAAGAATGTTAAAAAAGCTTGTCACTCACTTTTCACTCATTTAATTTCACTCACGATTTCAGTCATATTCAGAGCTCAACAAAGCCATCTGAAGGCATTCCTGGAGCGTCTTAAGCTTGTTTTCTATATAAATGTGCTGGCTTGGCTCATCTCAATTCGACTGCACGCAAGCCTAGTATGCAGGGATTTGATTTCCATTACAAGAGGGTACCCGCTTGATACAGACTGGATCTCAGGCTCAGTCTTAAAACTGCGCAGACAATTCTTATATTCTAAAGTACATCCATGCATTTTCTATGCCGCTTCTCCTCATGAGGGTGGTATGGGGGGTATGCTGCAGCCTATCCCAGCTGACTTCGGGCGACATGCGGGGTACACCCCGAACTGGTCGTCAGCCAATCGCATATAGACAAACAACCATTCACACTCACATTCATACCTATGAACAATTTAGAGTCGCCAATTAACCTAACATGCATATTTTGGAATGTGGGAGGAAACCGGAGTGCCCGGAGAGAAACCCCACACAGAAATGCCCAACGGAGATTCGAACCCAGGTTTTCCCGATCTCCTGACTGTGACTGTGGCCCACATGCTAACCACTAGACTACCGTGCGACCCTCTAAAGTACATGCTATTTTCTAAATTATACAGTATGTTACGGTTGTTGATGGTGCATCTTGCAATTTAAAAATTATATGATGCCATACAGCATTGGTTCTGAACTATAATTGTCCCTTGCCATATTGTGGTTAGAATTTCGTGGCTTCACTAGAAGCAACAGGACAAAAAGAACAACAGGCTTTTAGCGTCGTTTTGAATTATCTCACAAGAGTCACGTAATCCTAATAACAATATGGGCTACTGTTGCATGCGTAACCCATGCCAAGCTAAACTTGGAAAACCTGACGTCACCTCCTGTCCTCCACACATCCACACATTAATTGCAACATACATGAACACGAGTGTTATTTATGTCTTAAATGGATTATTTTCTCAGATTATATCTACTATATTGGGTAATACTAGTGGAAAGGTGACTACATGAGTGTTATTTCACGTCTCAAGGACGTGAATAATATTAAAACCTGAATTTAGAAGGTCATAAATTGATTTTCGATGCTCTAACTCAGAGGTTCCCATATTTTTCACAGTCATGTACCTCTTCAGACATCTGACTGGAAATCATGTACCCCCCTACTCCTGCACACTTGAAAAAACAAACCGCACTATTAATATTTGATATATTATTAAATATATTATATATTATGAGAGGGTTTTAGAGGGGTAAGATATCTCCTGGCAGGCTTGTCTTCTGTTTGGTGAATTTATTTAGCGGTGACAAGCTGTGGTAAGATGCGGTGAACTGTGATCTTTATGCTCTTTGCTGTGCACTGGTCTGCAACAACATGGAAATAATCAGTTAAATGCAACTAATGTTACACGGAAACTTAATAATTATAAATAACCATGAAAACAAAGTCACATAACATGCAGAAATCAATTAGGAAATGAATTCAATAAAATGCTTATTACTGAGCCAAATGGACATATGAGCATGTATAGCATAAGATTATGCACCAAGCAAAAATTCACAGCATCACAGAGCTAACATGATTAAACGCCACCTCTCTGCATTTACGCGCAGCATTAACATTTGTGAACAAGGACGAGGTGAACGGACGAATAGAAAATACACGTCTGCCTGTGCAGCGTTGGTGTCATGTGCCGCAGGACAGGAAGCATTGCTTGTTTAGTCAGCCATCTTGGATTACGCACCCAACATCAAATCTCAACATACTTAGTTTACACAGTACTACTACTAATGCAATATCCTGCAAGGCACATTCATTTGGCAAACTCAAATGATAATGTTACACAAATTAGCCCGCTTGCTGCATGAACAGAAATCAATCCTGGCGAAGAAAGAAGAAATCAAGGAAGATAATGTTGCAAAAGGGATAAAGGTGTTAACAAAACAGAAATGACAAACAATCAGTATTTGAGAAGCACTGCCATACAGTAACATTTTGTAATGTTTGTAACAATAAACACCAGCAGCATGATGTATTTGCTGATAATTGTCATTCATGGTTTCTCTTATTCCAGTATGCCACAATCAATGTTAGGCAGGATATACTATACATGCTCTCTCCTTTTTTTAAGAATCAAATAGGTACATATGAACCCCTTTCCTTTCCATTTCAGTATTCAGTTCGTTTGCAATGTCCTTTGTACAGGTTTCATTATCATTTAGATACTGTACATGGGAGTGTAACCAACCTATAGCGTCTGTCTTTACAGTCCATCTATCATTTTTATCACATATATTTTAGAGGGAAGCCGGGATGTAACAAATCAAAGTATACGCTATTTGCTTATTGCTTTGCAATACACGTCGCGTTTCCTTGCAATATCTTGGGAATTGCTTTGTGTGAGAATTGTTCTAGAGGCTCGCTATTATTCATAACCAGGGTTACCTGTAATGGCATGTGATTACTCCTTCCTCAGTGATGCATGAGCCCACAGACCATTATTCAAAAGCTTTGTGACAAGTATAACTAATAAGAAACCTCTGTTGACCTGTTTGTTTTAAGGCACAGAGGATGGAAGAAATAAAGGCAAGCAAGACAGCCAGGTTTTATAATAACAAAATAATTTAAACAACATTTAAAATGAAAAATATCAGCATAAAGGGAAATGGCATCCAACATGTTGAGCACAAAGGGCCGATCCAACTTGGACAATACATTTTATTTGGTGATTCTTTACTAATCTTCGAGACCTTGGATGCTAACATTAATTTAAAAAGTGAACTAAATAAGGTCTATTTATTTAAATAGATTCAACAAAAGTTTAAGCACAACACTTCTGTTTTTGCTTTGCTTTTTCATGAGCTCAATTCACAGATCTAAAACATTTTCTACGTAGAGTCGTACCTCGCCACTTTGCGTTTGGAATTTTGCGGCTTCACTCTATCACGTTTTTTCAAAAATATATTATTTAAAATAACATGCTGTTTTGTGGTTGAATGGAAAAAAAAATACATAAAAAATATACATATTGAAGCAAATTTTACATATTTCCTTGCCTAAATTAGTCATTTTCGAGCATAAAATGTGCAGGCTTAACTCGTAGCGACAAAAAAAGTCAAGCTCAAATTCAACCCATTAAAAGGATCCCAACATCAGACTGGAATAAAAGATACGTAGGACGATTACTTATGGTGATCGATAGGATCAGTGCTCACTTTATCATGATCATAACTGATCATAATTTGATCGTCCAAAATACAATTTACTGATGCCGAATTATTTATCAAATGTATTAACCAATTAATCATGTTTGAGAATGATGTTTAATTCAATCATGTTTTATCATGTCAAATCTCTGAAGGGGTACGCAACTTTGAAAGGTTTGGGAACCACCGGCCATGGTGGCAATGGGGTTATGGTATGGGCAGGCGCATGTTATAGACAACAAACACAGGTGTATTTTATTGTATTGATGACATTTTGAATGCACACATATACCGTGACGAGATCCTCAGGCACATTGTTTTTGGAGTGGCCTTTTATTGTGGCCAGCCTAAGGCACACCTGTGCAACAATCATGCCGTCTACTCAGCATCTCGATAAGCCACACTTGTCAGGTGAATGAATTATGAATTCTACATACTCACTAACACAGATTTAACAGATTTCTGAACAATATTTGAAAAAAACATGTCTTCTGTGTACATAGAAAAAGTTTTGGGTGGCCCACTATTTGAGAAGCACTCTTTTAGTACTATATAAAGCCTTTATCCTTCTGCATTTGTGACTGTGCGAATACATTTGTTTTGATTTTTATGTTTAAAAGTGAGGTTAGATTACCAAACATATTATAGTAGCTTTGGTGTAAAGGTCACATTTTATCATCTTATGTTAAAGTAATAATTCCAAAAAGTAAATCTTACATTAACATTAACTAACATAGCAACAGACAACTCGAGAAAAATCAGCAAGTATTTTACCTGCATGAAAGTCCACCCCCACAGCAAATAGTGTCCCTGCAATGGGCATGAGAGCTTCAGTGTTGTCATTTGGGTCCAGTGAAATTCCTCGTATACCCTCATGGATGGAATACATGAGAAATGAATCAACACCTGTGACAAACACCAACAAAGACTACATAAATTAGTACACACATTAGACTAAAACTGCAATGTCATAGATTATAAATGGTGTTTGAGTCTGACTGAAAATTTCAGACAACAGCAAATAACAATAATAGGTTATTGTACTGCACAACAACAGCTACTGTAATGCCACTTGCACAAATGTTGCCTGGCATTGTCCCGCAATTCGCCATGGCAGTGCGTGTCGTGTAGATGGCACGCCTGAAAAGTGTGACGAGTATGTGCACTGTTTGCATTCTGCTTACACATAAGTTAACCATGAGGCACGCAATTTGTGACTGAAAATGTTGCCCATTGCCACACTCCTGCATGACTGTTTATGTCTAGTGTATGACATGGTACGCGCGACGCATGGATATGCACTGTCACCACCACTTCCCGCATTTGTGAAGCAGTCATGGTATTATTTAGTCCCACCGTACCGAGACAAGGGAGCGAGACCTCAGAATTTTACGGCTTAAAGAGAAGACCGTCAGAGGTATGTAAATGTGACGGCGAGACTCAGTCATCGGCTGCGTGCACACATGCATACACAGTGTCCCGCGTAACAGTCTCCCAACCTAGCAGCACATCGAGAGTGACACTCTATGTTTCTGCCTGTCTCATCATAATATGCAAACATGCAAACAGTTAGCATGTTAGCACCTAGCAAGATAGCACTCAGTACCAAAAGTGTCCTGCCAGTTTTATAATATCCCTACATCATGCCATGTCTATATTTACATTTAGACATGAAAAAAAAAATTGCTAAGATGCCAACATGCTAACAGTAAGCACCAAGCAAGATAGCATTCCAAAAGTGTCCCGGCAGTTCTATAGTGTTCTTACATCATGCCATGACTATATATACATTTAAACCTGAAGAAATTAGCTAAAATGCTAACATGATAACAGTTAGCATGCTAGCAAGATAGCAGTAAGTACCTAGTGTCTATGTAGGTCTACAGTAGGGGTCACTGACCTGTCGATTGTGAGCTACTAGTCGAACTTTGGGACTTTGCTGGTCGATCGTAAGAATATTAGGAAAAAAATATATTATTATATCAGTGCCCTCCCCTCCAGGGGAGCGACCAACAGGCACACATTTTGACCACTGAACACGCCCGTACGCTTCGCCGCCCTCCAGGTACACAACCCGCAAGCACCAGCCAGGAGCCCAGTCCCCAAAACTCGACCGGAGGTACTAGGTAACTCAGAAAACTTACCCTCACACGACACACGATCGCTTCTCAGGTTGTATCCTACGGTGCAAGAGCAGCTCCGGGTGCTCTCAGAAGTAGGAAAACAGAGCTGCGAACATCCACCGTTATTTATCTGGCAGAGGTTTCTTCCTGAAAGATAACCATGGCCAGAACAAATCAAATAATCATATCTGATTCTGTAAAAGTGCTAAGTGCATACTTGGAGCTTCGTCTTTGTGTTGATTTTCAGAAAAGCCCAGCAATGTTGTTCAGTACAACGCATAATTGTTGTCATTTCCTCATTATCAAAAGTTGAGTACAATACTTGAAGAGTAAAGCTGAATGCTAAAGTCTGTTGACTGGTCATGGTTTCCACATGGTGAGAAAAAAGAGGTAATACAATATAAAGCTTATCTTCTTGTTCCAAACAGCCAGATTTCAATATAAAGACCACAAATTCTGGATGCCATCCATTGTTGTCCCTTGTTTACTGTGTAGCATTCTTCATGTTGAATTAATTGTCAGGTTACTCTGGCACACTGGTGTAATGTGACATTATTTACATAACCGATGTAGCGTTCACCATTCTGCCTACACACCATGTGGTGGGAATGCAAGCCAGATTTACAGTTCCAAACTGTACTGCGGTGAGCTGAACTGAATTGTCATTCTTGGCGTAGACGGAATTGATGAATATGCTCACCTTTCTGACCATCCCGGTCATACACCTTCATGTGAACCACCCCGCCAGTCTTGTTTCTCAGAATGGCATAGTTTCTTCCATCCCTCTTGTTGACAGTTCCCAGCTGTGCAGATTCGTCATCTGCCCACCACAGTTTGCTGGCTGTAAGCACAAACATTGTTTCATTACAAAACCTGATTCAAGTCCACTAAAACTGCATTACTGAGTTACCTTTTATTTTGCAGCTAAGAACCACTGTTCGCATCAACAGTGGCTTTATTATGACTATTTACTGCTGTGTGTGATTTCATTTACACAATAAAATCAATCCCACATTCATATATAGCAAGGAGAAGACGCCGTATTTTAGTAGAACTATAAAACTTTCCCAGACAACAGTGTGGCGGCCTTGCGAAGTGATCTGATTAGGAAAGCACAATTGGTTGAAAATGGAAGTTCGAATGGGTTCATATTGTATTCTTACTGAACATATACTCAACAAAACGCAATACTTTTTTTTTTGCTCCCATTTTTCATTAGCTGAACTCAAAGATGATTTTTTTTTTTTTTACTAAAGGCTTATATCTCTCAATAGTGCAAATCTGTGTTTGTGAGCGCATTACACCACTGGTGTATAATACAGTCAAACCTCAGTTTTTGCATGCACAAATTTCTGTGTGATTTGGTTTTCGGCAAAATGCTTCACTTTTCATGGCTTTTGTTTAGTTTCGTTGTTCGTACAATTTTTGCACTTGAAGGTGCTGCGCCTCTTTGGCTCCTAACTACAGTTGTCCCTCGCCACATCGCGCTTAAAATTTCGCGGCCTCACTTTTTCACGTTTTTTCAAAATTATATCAATTAATAAATCATGCTTTTTCGTGGTTGAATACAACCTATTATTAGTCAAAACCTATGCATACTGATGCAAATATGACATACTTTTTGCAAGTATTAAGCAAGCATAAACATGTCTAAATGAACTAAAATACAAACACATGGAATTAAGAAGCCACATTCAAATTGTGAATGTAGTATTCTACATTGGTCACTAGTTGCCCGTAATTGTTTGGTGAGACAAGAGTCAGGCTTGATTGCCACAACAACAGGCTTTTATTGCAGATTTAAATTATCTCACATCAGGCGCAATTATAACATAATAATAATAACAACAACAACATGGGCTACTGTTTTCGCCGTAATCCAGTTAAAATTCAACTCTTAACCTCCAACGCCACTTCCTGTCCACACGTCCGGAAGACACGGACGCACAAGTCTGATTTACGTCTTAAATGGCTTATTTTCTCTGATTAGATCTACTATATTTGGGAATACAAATGTAAATGTGACTTTAAGGATGTTAGTTCATTTCTAGACGGTTGTAGTAATGTAAACAAACATATTTAGTCGATTGTAAACAGGTTTTAAATGCCATAACTATGAAAATATTCCATTTAAAAAGAAGGAATCCTACTTTGTGGATATTCTCTTACCACGTTGGAGTCTGGAACCAATTAATCGTGATAAACGAGGGATTATTGTCAACCAATAAAGACACCAACTAGCTAGCAGATCTTACCTTACAGTGGTTTAAAAGAACAGACTGAACAAATAAATGTCTATCTTCGTTACAATTCAAAGTTAAACTTTGTAAAAATTTTGCCTGACCCGAAGGTGGAAGGATTAGCGTGCACGGCTTTCACGCACCGCAGTTTGGTATTCGCATGTCCATTGCGCATGCACATATACAACAGCAGCCTCAAAGAAGACAATTTGAAGTCATTGTGTGGTTCTGATAGACTATGTATTCAATGATAGCTAACAAGTAACTAAACTTTGCCAAATTGCTATTATCAGCTGACAGTAGCTGTTAGCCGACTGGGGCGTAGCATCAGAAAAGGAAGTGGGTGGAATTTCGGGTGCCTGGAGCGGATGAATTGAATTTACATTACTTCCAATGGAAAAAATTGCCTCGGTTTTCGTACGTTTCAGTTTCTGTCAGACATTTCGTAACAAATTCATGACAAAAAACGAAGTTTCACTGTACTGTATACATAATGTCTATCTATATGGCAGTAGATTTACAAGTATATGTAGTGTGAAGCTGAGCTTGGTTAACTTGTGGAAAGCACTGAATTTATTAAAACAGAGCTAAGCTAAGAAATGACCCTAATAAAATATATGAAGAACCAACAAGTAGCTGGGATGAGCAATGCTTTTGAAGTCCAGACAGTATTTGTTACAAATAACAATATCTATCCCTTTATTCTTTTTGTCTTTTTGATTCATCCCAAAATACACACACCTACAAGAATGCTTCCCACTTGACTCAATAGCTTCAGGTCCAGTGCCATCTGTTATCAAAATAAAATTGCTTTGAGTGCAAATGACAGTTGACATGAAGTTAACAAAACACTTGACCCTGGGGGCCATGCACGCCAGTATTAGCTTTGCTCTCTATGTTAATTTGATGCCGTTGGGCTTGCTGGCTAGTTGTGATTTCTCGCTCGTGGCACATCATATTCAATTTCCACATCAGCTGCTTGTTTGCGTCCTGGCAAGTCGAGGGTGATGAATGGCCTACCTCACCTATCCCTTGAGCCAGTCTAATTATTACAGAGCCATAGGACATCTGGACAGTGTATCAAACTCCTGCACAAACACCAATACTTTTTTCCAGCCATCATCGCGCCCAAACAGTGAAAGCAAAATTAATTGACTGATTTTATCCTGCAGCAATCTGCAACACAATGACCTACTGATTTCACTCTGTTCAGTTATTCCATGACCAACTCTATACTCTCGGCAGAGTTCTGGAGGGTGTATGGGAGTTTGCCCAACCGGTTTACTTGTGTTTTGTAGACTGGGAAAAGGCAGTCAACCATATCAGTTGAGGAATCATGCGAGGGGCACTTCGGGAGTATGGGGCATTTGGGAGGTTCGCTCACTGTATGACCATTGCCTGAGTTGAATCATGTCGCCAATAATATAATGTTGTAGAAACATTTATAATACACTATGACCTTCTACAGCCTGTGTAATGTCTTTATTTTAAGTGTGACATCATTATTTTTGCTAATTAGACGATAAAATACATAGAAATGTCATACAGGAGGCACTGTAGTACGCGCTTCGTTTTGAGGTGTAAGAGCTGGAAGGTGCTGGTCCCTACTGTTCTTCCACGGAGATGTTTTTTTTTGACAGCTGGAAAGTGGCAAGTCAAATGCATTCGATATATTTTTATGCTCTGCTGAATTTCACTGCCAAGATTAAGGATTATACTGTATATCCAAGCTCACTAGGAGGTGATCAGACTTTTACAACCAAGCATCACAACTTTCCTGAAGAAGGATAGGGTACATGTACTTCATACACAGATGAAAGGTAAGAACACAAATATTTTTCAGTTAATAAAAAGAAATAAACAAATGGGACTGAAGTATTTGAAATCAGAATTTGTCTACATTTTTTTTTTTTTTACCAAAGAGAATTATTGTCTTCTTTTCCTGTTATCCTCTTAATAAGCAAGCTGTGTTACCATAAAAAAACTCAAAAGGCGTCAGTGCCTCACCAGACATGAACCACACCGCACATCGCTGACCAGAACCACCCGGCTATAAGGAAGAGACACCACACTGCCCTTCTTCAGACAACAAAAAGCATAACTGACGTGTGGATTGGTGAAAAAGGCTTTTTTCCAAAACCACTTCGCTGGTTAAACACGTCATCCCCGAACATTACAACTTATCCGATCAAACGCACCCGAGACAAACTCACCCATCACAGCCAAAGCAGTGCCTTTAGTAAGATCCCTCTTCAGATTTTCCAGCACCTCCAGCCCAGTTCCATCCAGATTGCACCTGTTGATGGTGTTATTGGCCGAACTAATCCAGTATAGCTTGTTGGCTGTGTAGTCTACTGAGAGACCTGAGAGAAATCAAACAGAGAACAACAAAGTTAGATTTATTATCTTAAATTTAGTAGTGTTTAGCAGTAGCAGCAAAGTTGAAGTCACAAACAAACAGCAGCAGATTGAATTGTGAGGTAATAAATTACTTTGAGAGTACTATTCCAACGTATAAGGGAAAGACATATACTGCATGTCAAATTTTCATAAAATGAGAAATAGTAACATTCTCAAGAAAATCTCAAACCACGTGCATACAGTTCCATTAAAAAGCAAATCAAATTAAAGCAAATAGCACCTTGCTGTCTGTTGCAGCACTGATAAAATGCATAAATAAAAATGCCATTAAAGTATCTTAATAGAGTTGACCACACAAGCACTGTGCACTGTCCTAACGCAGTTAAGTTGGCATGTATGCAACACACACTTGTGGCAGGTATCTTTATAAAACTTCCTATTCCTAAGACAAATGATCAAGGAAAGGAAGTGATGGCTTTTAAATACGCTTCAAGGCTGACATGGTGTTTTTCATGAAATACCACCATCAATGGTGGGAATTGGAAGCTATTTCGGTTGCGGACTTCAGGATATTTGCCCAATGTTTGTATTGGATTTATAGCCGATTGAAATTCACAATGCATCATTAATTTAGCCTTGTCCCCAGGTCCACCCCATAATCATAAATGAAGCCAGTGAAATATGTTGCATCCTGCTGACAGACCCAGGAGGATACAGAAACGCAGAGAAGACAATAGTGTGTTAATGGTGTAGTTTGACCATGACCAGCTGGGGACCAAGAAAATCATTATAAGAATAATAATGCTCCATTATGACTGGCACTACCAGAGGGGTATTAATTTAATCTGAAAGCTTGCAGTTCAAAGAAAACCACCTTCCATCTGAGTCAACCATGAGCACCCTTGGAACTAAGATAAACAATGGATTATTGGCTTGTTTTAGTTTGTTTGTTTTTAACCGTTAACCCTAACCCGAACCATTATTTTGTTTTTAGCAATTGGGTTCCCTGCCTATGCCTATGCCTACCCTACCTACCCAATGGCCATGGGCTTTGGGTAATGACCGAAAGGACAAGATCGCAGGCACAAGTAGCCAAAACGTGTTTCCTCCATAGAGTGGCTGGACGTTCCCTTAGAAATAGGGTGAAAACCAGGAGAAACTCGGAGTAGAACCGCTGCTTCTCCACATCGACAGGAGCCAGATGAGGTGGCTCGGGCATCTGATCAGGATGTGTCCCCGACACCTCCGTGGGGAGGTGTTCAGGGCTTGGCCAAACGGTAGGAGGCCCCAGGGAAGACCCAGTACACGTTGAAGAGACTATTGCGGTGTCAAGTACTGTTTACGTCTAGTGCAGGTCAATAGTATACCCAACGCGCATTGTTCCCTCATGGGTATGCATTGTCACCACCACTTCCCACATCCCGGAAGCATTTGGTTCCACTGTGTCCTACATGATGCCACGCAACAGCAGGCATCTCCCCTAACTTTCTTAATGCCGCAATTTGCAAGGGACATAAAAGACACTGAACTCCAGAGCAGAAGCTCTCATTGCAGGAAAGAAAGGTAAGTATCTCTCAGCTGCAAAAAAAGAATGCGGAAAGAGCAGGAAGGAGGCAGAAATTCACAAGGAAGATCCAAGAGGCTACAGAAATTACTTCAGATTTGCCCCTGACTTGCTCCAAGAGGTGGTGGAAAAGTTAACCTCTTCATGTGAATGAGACACGCTGAGAAACACTTTGATACAAACCGCCCACATTGTATAGAAATAGGTTGCGGTGCATTCGTGATCGCGTTCACAACTAGTTCACGGAAATTATGCGTGCCACAAATTTTGAACATTTCCAAATTTTCTTTGTGCACTGGCACGCAATCCCGCACAGTTTACACATACTTCACACCTGTTTATGACCAATTTACTTATTGGCACAAAAATCTGAGCCTCTCGTCTTAGGCTGTTGCCCCCACGACCCGACCTTGGATAAGTGGAAGAAGATGGATGGATGGATGGATGGATGGATGGATGGATGGATGGATGGATGGATAGATGGCTTAAAGACAATGCCAGTCAACCAAATAAGATCATTAGTTTGAATGCATTTGAAAGTGAAATTGCGGCAAAGTTTACCAGTGAAGACCCAGCTTTTTCAAACATATAGCTGGAAGAATATATCCATGTAAAACGATTTTAAAAAAGCTGCAATGATTGTCCAAGATTAGTTTCTAGTATTTGTCTATATTCAAAAATTACAAATGGACGTAGGCTCATGAAACTGTCACAGTTACGCTTGTTTCAAACCTGCAAGCCAGCTGGCAGAGTTGAATATGTGTTCAGCTCTGAGCACATTACGTTAAATCCTGAACCATTTCAAGAGCCTTCTTTGTCATCATTATGCAAAAAAACAGCAGGCCTCCATTGGAAGGCTGCTGTTTTGTTCACTGTACATTCATATGGTAAAGATGCTTTGTTTGTCTCCATGTGCGTACTGTAGGTATTAGAATGACTTGCGCCACGTCAGTATCAGTTACCACCGAGTCAGGAATGGAAACAACCTGCGTGGTTGCATTTGAAATTGTAAAATTACACATTTTAGGTGGCCTTTTATTGTTGCCAGCCGACGGCACGCCTGTGCAATAATCATGCTGTCTAATCAGCATCACCACACGTGTGAGGTGGATGAATTATCTCGGAAAAGGAGAAGTGCTCACTAACAGATTTAGAACAATATTTAGATTTCTGAACAATATTTCAGAGAGAAAAGCTTTAGGTCTTTGAGTTCAACTCATGAACGATGGGAGCAAAGTGTTTTCTTGTTGAGTGTATAAACCGTGATTTCCTTCCCCAAGGTACTTTGCCAGGCCATCATGCTGCTATCTTTACTTGCTGCTGGTCTTGTAGTCTTCACGTTTGCCTTCAAAGTTGCTCTATGGGGTTGACAGTAGGCTACTGGCCTATGTCCTCAAAAAGTTTAGTTTTCCATGAACTCCTTGTAAAATAAGTCGAGTGATGATCGTCATAGAAACCTTTGCTTTGGCCCTTCACAAATATAAATACAGACAACGGTGCACACTGCAGGTAACATTCAAGTACAGGAAAGTCAGATTTAACTTTGTCAGAAAACTAACATCTCCCATGTTCTGGAAGCAGAATCTTTTCACAACTTATATCAGAATTGTTGGAAGAAAAACGCTGAAAGTCTGGACTTGAATCACTATTTGATGTTTTACTTCAAATGTTTTGCAGTGGAAAGTCACCAAAGAAATGTGACTGTCCAAATACTTCTGTAGTTTGTACTTTGATGTCGAGTAAGTAAGTTTGGAAAAGATTGTCACCAAAATACATTTTGCACACAGAAGAGGCTTGATTAGAGCAGTGAAGGTTTTGATCTAATCTTTGACCTTATTAATTTATTTAGATATTCTTTTAAAGTGCTCATGACACTAAAAGACAGCGGGCAATCAAATTGAATATGCTGCTCAATGTTGTGTTACTGACCGACAGGGTCCCTCTGGTTCTGGAGGAGGACCTTGCTGTTACTTCCATCCATGTTGGCCATGTTAATGGTGTTGCCATCTGTCCAATAGATTTTCCTGGAGGAGAGGTGAACAGTTTGGCTAGTCACAGGATACAATGTCCGTTGCAGTAATTAGGGATGTGCGATATTGGCATTTTTGCCGATAACCGATATGCCGATATTGTCCAACTCTCAATTTCCGATTCGGATATGAACCGATAACGATATCTCCTGTCATGGAATTAACACATTGTGGTGACCCAACATATTGGACACTTCTCTTGGAGATTAATGTCTGTCTGTCTGTCTGTTAATTACATCTCCACATTTTGTGACCCTTGACGTGGGTAAAAATGTCGACTGACAACTGTGACAACGAGACCATGGCGGCGCCGCTACAAGCTAAAGAGCAGCAAACATCGGTGCTATCTGCCCCAGCACACCCACGCCCGGGATTTCAACACAAGTCCCGACTGCGAGGAATAACACAAGACGTCACAAAGTATTTCCACATATTGGCACCGAAGGATGCCTCAATGACGGCAAGTACGGGAGCCCATAGGCCTATACAGCATTTTTTTTTTTTATTATTGGTTTTCATTATAGTGAAAACCCAATACCAATAAACAGATATTACATTTTTATGCCAATATCAGGCCGATAATATCAATGGGATGATAATATTGGACATATCTAACAGTAATCACTCGTTTAATGCAGTTAGTTCCTGACACAACCGTGATAAAGGAATTTTTTTGTCAGAGCATAAAAAACCTGTTTACGACCTTTTAAATACGTATGTAAGGGGTACATAACTTCCAGTCAGATGTCTGAAGAGGTACGCGATTGTGTGTGTGTTGCTGTAAAAGTGGAGCAGACGGGAAATTAGGTCAGGAGTTCATAGTGGAGTTTTAGCTCGCCGTGGGTTACGGCCACAACAGTAGCCCACGTCAGGGATTATTGTGCCTGTTGTGAGATAATTCAAACCTGCGATAAAAGTCTGGTACTTGTGTGTCTCACAGAACATTAAAGTCACATCATTACTGACACCTAGCCACCAGTTTAGAATACAACATATCCTTCCAGTGTCTTTGAATGCGTCTTCTGAATGCCTTACATTTGAATTTTAGTTCATTTAGCCATTTTTATGCTTGAAAATGTTTACTTTATGCAAAAAAATATGTAAACTTTGTTTGTTTGTTTTTTTACTAAAAATGGTCCGTATTTAACCACGAAACAGCATGATTTATTAAATAATATACAGTATTTTTTAATAACTGTGATCAGGTGAAGCTGGAAAATTCTAAGTGCGATATGGCGAGGGACAACTGAAATGATGGTAGTGCAAGTATATCAGATCTGTAAGGAAGCCAACATCAAGCATCGCTAAATGTTTCTTAATCACAATTATTAATTGCACATAAAATTTGAATGTCAGCCAATCGATGTAGTTTATCCTGACAACCTTTTAATGATCTGTCCCCTTTTTGTCTGCAGTCAGTATTCTTAATTCTGTACATTGAGGACAACATAGTGATGAAGTATACAGACTTGTATAATCTACTTACCCCTTGGCGGGGTGCACTACAAGGCACCTTGGCTTATCAATGCCGTGGATGATGGAAGTCTTCAGGGAGCCATCAAAGCGAGCCACATTGATTTGTGACTCGTCATTCTCAGAGCTAAGCCAATATAAGTTCCTGGAAAGCCAGTCCAAAGCTAGACCACGACAGTTCACTATGTCTGGCAGAAAGCAGATAAAATACAGTAACATGTCATACATGCTTGTTTTGGCTGTAATAAACCGTACATAAAAAGACAAGACTGTCATTTTAACAAATGAATGTGCTCTCTTGAGACCATCTTGAGATGCAGAGGGAGGAAATGACAGTTAGTCCAACCACAATTAGTATCAATTATGTCTTAATTGTTCCTGAAAAAATAGCAATTAAATCATTGATTTATTATGACAACATATTAATTTATTTTTGCTCAGGATCAAAAAAAAAATGACACAAGAGACTTCCACCTGTCAGAATTTCAGTGGACACAGATGCACACCCATCTATCTACCCGTGTTCTATGCCGCTTATCCCCACAGATGCACACATACACAGCAAATATTTTCTTTTGTGGTGAAATTCTCCCACCTGAAGAAATGATCGTCTCCAACTGAGTGCCATTGATGAATGCCCTTTTAATGGTTTGGGTTTTAATGTCAGCCCAATAGATCCTCTCCTCATGGGCATCATAGTCCACCACTGTGACATCATCGATGTCTGGTACCGTCAGGGCTGTCATGACATTCATATAAGGGTTGTCCATGTCCACACCACGGATTTCAGACCGGCGCACGTACAGGAGGAACCTTTTCAAAGCTGGTTAAGATGATTAACAAATCAAACATTCAAGTTTATTGGCTTTGTATCGACCAACAGCATTTTCTGATGACGATAACCCAACTATATTCAGGTCAAGGAAAAATGTAAGTAAGACGTTACAGTTAATGCCAGTCAAAAGAAGAAATACAAAGTTATAAAAATTATAATTAATAACAAACTTCTTCTCATGGTTTGCAGTATATCCTACTCTACATTTCCGCTGTCATGAGAAAAAAGTATGACAAATGAAGAAATTTATGCTCACCAAAGCAGGATTGTTTGTCGGGTGAAAGCTTCATAAGGTTTGGACAGGTGCAGGATGCAGTGGAGTTGTAATTGATGAGACACAGATGCGAGCAGGGACCACGTCCATCATTCTCCTCACAAGGGTTCGAGGCTGATGGCAAGAAAGAAAAGCCAAAGCATGAAGAAAGTACACAAATGCAGGGAGAAATTTTGTGCCTTTGAGGTTGAGATGGCAAGCAAACAGCTATGCCTGAATGAATATAAACTGGACCTTGCAATATGACATTTAGAGGTCAGTCTGATGGCGTCGCTCAGAAAAAATGCTGACTTAAATGGCAAAAAAAAGGACGGAACAACAAAAAAGCCTTGGTGAAAATGTGCTGTGAAGTGCAAAAAGGAGATAAAGCATTTAATTTGAGAACCCTCTGAAAGTGTTCAGGAAAACCTATTTACTGTTACTCACTGTATTATTTTATACAGAATACAATATCATTTACGAGCAAAAAAAACAAACAAAAGAAAAATACATAAAATATATAATATGTGCCAACCATTGTACTGCTTAAAATTATTTTGAAAATATATAGAAATATATTTGTATATTCACTCATTTATTTTCTATGCCGCTTAATTCTCACTAGGATCGCGGAGGGTATGCTGGAGCCTATCTCAGCTGACTTTGGGGGACAGTACTACAGTGAATTGCAGCTATAAACAAATAAAAATATATTGCAAACACATTAAATAAGCAAGACAAATTGTGCTGAATATTTCCTTCAGGTCTTTGTAAAACTAAATAACTAAATAACAGTTATGTTCAAATCTATTTTTATCTCACAAAGAGGGTCATCTACACCAGGGGTCTTTCCAAGTAGGCATGCTTCCAAAGAATTTACAACCATGCATGCCAGAACCACCATCACATGAGAGAGAAACTTTCAGCTCTGATTTAAACCAGAAACCAACATGGTTGAAAAATTGATGTGCATTGACAATACCAAAGAGCACAAACTCAGTCATGCCCAACTACTGTAAACTCAAATTCAGTGGAACCTGCTTAAGTCAGTCCTGTTTATGTGTGTATGTAATCTTGCACAAACGGGGAAAAACAATGTCCACAAAGTGCCGTAAGTTCAAAAACCATTTATCATCGGCAATTGTCCCTATGTCTCTGGCGAAAGTGGCAATTAAATGTACAAGCAATGGTTTCGGTTATGTCGACAACTGCTAATGTCGACGTGAGTCAGCCAGTCTAAGGCGCGCCGACGAGAGCTGCAACGGTTCATCAATTAAATCGATGAAATTTATTAGAAAAAGCTTCTATGATTCGTTTAATGGGTGTCACTAATGAAAATGGATAAAATCCGGACCAGTGGGCCACATCCAGCTTTTCATTTGGCCCCCAAATGATGTAAACCATGCTTGCTGTTTACAAAATGTGCTCTTTTATGCAGTACTTCCTCCGCTCTGCAGGGGTATATTATGAGTATATTAACACAGACAAAGGGTAAAAAATACACAGACTTTTTTTCTTTTCTTTTTTACAATATCGTTTGGACTGCCGAGAAAAATTCTGACCCTTGAACAAATGTATTTGAGGACCCCTGCCTGCATTTTATAAGATTACACAATTAAATGAACAAAATAAGTGATAGATTACTCAATTACTAAAATAACTGAT
The DNA here is from genome assembly GCF_027744805.1 of Dunckerocampus dactyliophorus. Lineage (NCBI taxonomy): Eukaryota > Metazoa > Chordata > Actinopteri > Syngnathiformes > Syngnathidae > Dunckerocampus > Dunckerocampus dactyliophorus. The sequence continues at coordinate 17,568,883 of NC_072827.1, forward strand.
AGCTGCAGCCCTAGCGTTGATACAAACAAAATTCCACTCCATTTCAAATCAGATACTTACAGATGCATCTTCAGTGTGGTATGGAACACCTGAGCAGCATTTATCACTAGAAGACCCACAGCCCAGCCATTTGACTTTTCTAACTTTCATGCCCAAAGGACAGCCAAGTGGCTAAATTAGTTTTGAACTAATATGCAAATACTGTATATTCCAAGAATCGGTCATTATCTGTGAACCGCTAATCTGGCAGGTAATGGCTGGCTATTTTGCAGCAGCCTGTTCTGGCACTATTTCATTCTGGAAATGTACTTGAAAATGATGCCACATTTGCTGTATGAATTTACCACCCTCTGGTCCCTTCGGCATCACTCGGGCAAACTCTGTGTAACACTTCCTGTATTGAAGTCCAGCCATCAAACTAAAAGCATGTCAGTACCACATGCACGGTTAAGCCACTCATTTAGTCCACACTTTTCACTCAAAAAACTGACTCAGAGTAGCCCTTTCTCATTCGGGAAAAAATACTCTGACAGCCAGCCCACCTTAAAAGACCCCTATCAGCAGTGTAGTACATCAACGGTGACATTCAGCTCCACTTCGTCCTGTGAGCCCAGTTCTGGTCGATTTTCGGTGTTGAGGAAAGTTGTTCCAGCTTTTTGGTGGGGTCACTTTAGTAAAGCGTTCAAATATGCGTTCAAACGAGTAACACATTTGCATCACAAAACAGTATTCCCTGAAAAAGTCAGACCTCACAATCGATCACTTATTTTCTCTCCATTCGTATCACTGCAGGAAGCGACTTGGCCTGAGCCTGGTGTGGAGCTGGACCAGGTGAAGACTTTGCCTCGGTCTGGTATGGAGCTTGAGCCAGAGCCGATCCAACCTTTTGCCCTGAGTGGGGACGTAGCAGGTGCCAGAGGTTACCTGGCCTCGATCTGCAGCCAGAACCAGAACCAGAAGGAGCTATGCGGCTGGCACAGCTGACACTAGCTCCCCCCTCAAGGGACAGATCCCAAACCCCAGAGAAGCCAGATGGGTGGAGAAGGTGCCAGAGCAGGGTCTTGGAATCAGCGGACTGGGCAGTCCAACTGGGCAGTCTGGGCCTTAAGCTCCCGGAGGCCCTCCAAGAGACCTCCAGGTGCCTCATGGTGACGCCACATACGCTCATACTGAGCAGCCATTTTCCCCCAAAAATCTACGCGGGGGTCATTTTACACTGCTTCATTTTGTTAGAAATATATTTTTTAAAGTCATACTATGATGAGAAACAATGAAAACAACAGATAAAGTTGTATTTTTGTTATCGGTTGCGGGAAAAGTTATAATGTTACGAGACTAAAGTAAAAATATTAGTAGCAAATGAAGTCATAAAAACAAGGATAAAATGTACAAGAAAAAAGTTGAAACAGTTGGAAAATTTATGGAAAAAAAACAAACTAATGTTACAACAATAAAGTGAGAAAAAGTGAGAAAAACAGTCCCACTTTTACGCGAATAAACTCATAAAATCATAAGGAAAAATAATGTCATTTTAGTAGGATAGAGTTTAAATATTAAAGAAAAAAATTGCTTGTTTTTAAAAGTTGTAATCTGAGAAACAAACACTTTTTTGGAAACTTAAATTATTAATTAAATTATGGGAATAAAGTCATAATATAACAATAAAATTTATGAAGATTATTTAATAAAACAGTGGAAATATTTATAACATCCTTGTTTCAACACTTTAGTACATTCAAGATCAAAATAAGTCATCATTACTTCCAAAATAAATCTCACCAAAACTGACGTGTTTTTATTCAAAACATATCTCTCGTCATGATATTGCTGTGGCTTAATGTACAGTATGTGCAGCATTTAGCGTCAATAGCGTCATTAATCAGTTCCAGAAGGTCCGACTCAAACCGAAACCTATGCTAACCGAATCAATTTTTCCCATAAGAAATCACGCAAATCCAGTTAATCCGTTCCAGACATCCAAAAATGTTCACACAAAACACTTGCGACATTCCTTGGCCCCATTGTGGGTTGTTTTGCAGCCGTGATCAATAACAAAAGCAGAGACTTGCGGTAACTATGTTTGTTAGCAAAGAACTTCAAAGATGACATCATAGACGGGCGATGGAGCTGGGGGACAATGACCTCCGGTCAAGGGCAGACTTCCCATTGGGCAAGGCATTGCCAAGGGCTCCATGATTAGGAGGGGCCCCACACGATTTTTTTCCTTCGACTTAAAGTACATATTACTGTTTTAGTCTTAATTCATCACTGATTGATCGTTTTGACTGCTGCCCCTCCCTTCTCATGCAGTGGACTATTCCATGTTACTGCGTATGTGCAGATTGATTCCGGAAGATGGGAGCGAAACAAACATGTTGGCGCCAAAGGTGTCAACCTTTTTCACAGTCACAACAAATGTAGACACACGAGGACAGCAGCACCGCTACTGTCAGTGTCAGCTGCGGAGAATGCTTTGGAGATGAAGTAGAGAGTGATACTTTTAATCACTAACATGTACAGTAACTATTAAAGCAGTAAACGGTATTAAATGCTGCGTAATGTTCTTATCGATTACAGTAAAAGCATGGAGATGATTCACTTGTTCAGTAAGAATAATCCCCCAGGAGGATTTTAATGACTTTTATCTAGTTCTCAGGAAATAGGCGAATATTCTCATATTCACACTTGTTAGAAGATGATAAACATTAATATTTCAAGTCGTTTTTGTGGGGGTATATAAACACGGCTATGTAACTAGCAACTTAAGCTGACAAATAACTGTAACAGATTTCAGCGGCAGGAAAAAAGTGGCCTAGTTGTCACACTGCCGTGGACCCCCCAATGACTAAATACGTCTGTGCTCCCGGTTCAGGTTTCCATGAAAAAAGACACTGCTAAAAAGGGACGTTTTGTGATTAAAAATACATTTTACGACTCACACAGTTTATTCATAACACGACAAGATGTGCGCCATATTGTAAGCTAACCGGCAACTTAGAACAGCTTTATATTGTTATGGATCTGTGCATATAGCCATACTCTAATTCCCTCTCAGAATCATTTGGTAATTGGAAAAAAAATGTTTGTGGATACAAAATGTTCAAAACTCACACTAGAGCTCTATATTAATCCCATAGCAGAAAACGTGTGGGCACTTAATGACTCCAGGGCACATATGGATGATTAGGAAGTATGCAATTTAGACAGGTTTCTTTGTGGTTTTCTGTGCTGGCAAAATCAATCACTTATGAGTTATGCAAATCAAGGAAACAGGATTGTTGCATGCCTTCTAATCTGCAAATGATTGTTCTTCTACTCTTATAGTGAAGCACCCGCCGCTTTGTGTTTAAGAGCCTCCAGTGAAACGCCATTGAATGGTTTGTGAGACCAGCTGCGTATTGGTATTTTCATTCTTTGTCACATCACATCACATCCATCCCTCTCCTTCCTTTCACCAAAACGTTCAGGGTGCAGCGGAGCAGCACACAAACGCATGCACTCACACACGTACGCACGGCTTTTCCTTTTTTGAAAAAAAAAAAAAATGAAAGAATTCGGCATGCTCTTCTTGACAAACACAGTCCCATCTGATGACATTTATCTACAGTGAACAATGATTATAATGCCACTACTGGAAAGAAACAAGCTCATTAACTGGTGACACACTGAGAAAGCAAAGGAAGCATTAAATACACGTAAACCCGATTACCACTATGATAATATCCATTTTAGCATGGTGCATGCTTTGTGCTGAAATGATGCTGAGAGCATTACATTTGCAAACTTGGCAATGGTGAAAAATAATAGGATATATTACATTGTAAATTCTTAAAACCAAAATTCTATTTTAGTTTTATCAATGGATAAAACACATTAGAACGCAACCTACTGTATTCTCAGAAACATAATAAGTAAAATGGATTTTGTGGTCTTCAAAGTTGATTTGCATAACACATTACAGTAAATATAATTAATTGGCTTTTTTAATCTGAAGGGTGCATGTGTTTATGCATACTGTTTGTCAGTTGACGTCTGCTGGGATGGGAAGAAGGATATGTATGTGCCAGTGAAAAACAAACAAACCGGGGCGTACGCTAACCGAGGTTCCACAGTATATTGAACGACAAAATACACCAATATAGCATTTTTATGATGAGGTGATGTCTCTGCTGGAGTTCATCAGTGTGTTTATTTGCATCCTCCCCCAAGAACCTCCAACTCCATGGCTTCAGACCTCATTTTTCGTTTACGACCAATCTGCTCTCCCAAACTCTCCATGGTGACAGCCGGTACCACATGCATAATCCTCATTTAAATGGGGCTGCCCACACCATTTTTACACCTGTTAAAAATTGTGCAAGCAGTCAGAGTAGATCACTCGCAGCACACCCATGAAGAGTACTGGAAACTGTTTAGTTTGCTCACACAATTTAGAGCTATTTGGGATCTTAGTAGATCAGGGCCCTATACTGTACCTATTGGACACTCTTTTGTCACTTGTCTTCGCCGATAAACTAGATAAAACCTCTCACCTTGCGGCTGTCTACTGGGATGGAAGATCTGCAGGTCAAAAGGCTGAGCACTTGTCTTCTGGATAACGGTGACATTTTGCCCAGTCCACTTATTGGCTCTTGCTAAAGTGTTGGTTCTCCAGTCCGTCCAGTAGACATTTCCTCCAAAGAGAGAAACAGCAAAGGGATGCGACAGGTATTCATGGCCCTTGAGGATCTCAATGATGCCACTGCCATCATAGAGTGCCGAGAAAATTGCATCGGAGCTGTTAAAAAGATAGACACAAAGCTCCATAAGAAAGGTTAAAATGCTGTTGAAACGCATTGGAAGGGGTTGTTGATGGAGGCATTTCCGAGTCCAAGCTGTAATTCTAGGATCAACAAGCATCAAAAAGCCTTCTGTATGCATAACATTTGCTTATGGAGACGTGACTTTTCTCCACTATATATTTGGTATAGTTATGACAATGTTTAAGTAAAAAAAAAACTTAAAAGATGTAAATGGTATACCGTGCATCAGTCCAAATAATCCTCTTTTCCAGATGATCCAGAGTCAGTCCATTGGGCCAGGCTCCGATCTCCATATCTTTAAACACAATGTGTCGACCTTCTCCGCTCATTGATGCAGCCTCAATTCGGGGGAACGTAGCATCCCAGTCAGTCCAGAATAGAATGCTACAATTACAAAGCCCAAAGCAGACGTCTGTGTTAGTAGACAAACACAAGCAAGCAAAACTATAAATGTAAGAGTACCCAAACTTGTTCATTTTATTGTTCTCGCAAACAAACACAATGCTCTCTCGACTGACTGCCCACCCTGACAGATGCATCCACTGTCCCAAAACAGCACCAACGACCCCAGTACCACCTGCGACAGACCTTGAAACAGGAGACCATCTGTTTTATTATGACTTTTCAAAGCTCAATGAGGCCTGAAAATGAACACCATCGATGTGACCATTAACAGTATCTCGGGTCTGCATTGCAACCAAGCCAACACAGATTTTGCTTTGCTTCACAAAGTCAACTTGAACAAAAGACATATTGGGCCATCGAGCGTAAAAGACCGAGTGATGCAAACAAAACTGTCAGGAAGAAACATCCATGTTCAGCTCAATAGCCTTATTCACTTGATAAGGTGTCCCTGATCAATAACCTCTACTTTGAGTGGATTTAAGTAATTGTATTAGAATTATATCTTGGGAACAGACAGGCACAGACAACACCCATTCATTTAATTTCTCTAGATGGCCATAAAATGTAGCCATCCTCCTAAATGTGTTAAGAGTACCACAGAGCAGAGAGCAGATTACTCAAGTCTTAAGAGTGCTAAATTGATTTTAGGAACGTCTGGGTTTGGCTTTAATCTGAAAAAGTCTTGCTTCAATATACAGTTAGTGTGAAATCTCTGTGGTGCATTAATCAGGGATAAGCTTCCAGTTCAAGAGGGCATCATAATCCAAAAGTTGACTGTTTATGCCATCAAAATTAATCAATGAGATAACTCAGCCAATTGGCAATCATTGATAAACAACATGCTGATATTATTTATGCTTGTTCAGCAAGTGTGTGTTGGATTTCCATGAGCAAAGGTGCTGACTCCAGCGAAACTGAAACATATACACACAACATATTGTTCCATTCTTTTTAGGGTCACTGCTTTCAACTGCCAACACATTTTTTAAATAAACATTTAGTGTTCTGCTATATCAACACAGGGATTTCAAGGACTGTGAACAACTGCATGTCCATAGGTACAGTATGACTTGTCAAGTCATTTTATTGATTTGTTGTTCCACGTGGTCATGTGCAAGCTACAGTGAAATAAGATGGACGGTCGGTTTCAGACCTGCCAACATGTACGCACTTTTCATACACGACACACATTTTGACCCTTCAATACGTTTGTACGCTTCGCTTGACTGTTCGCTGACTGCTAAGGCTATTATTTCTAGTGCTGTCAAAAGATTTTTAAAAATTGAGAAATTAATTATGATCTATATTTTATCTCACCTAAAAAATGCTTAGAAAAGCCCTCACTTTGAGGTATTTTCTTTTAAATTATTACATTATTGTGGAAGATCAAAAGACTGATATATAACAAAAAAGTGGCTTTATAAAGTACAGTACTTTATTGTTCGTCTTCCACTATGTTTATTGGCCTGCAGTTCATTGCAACCCACTTGGCAAGAACATTCATCAGCTGCTAATATCTGCTAAAATCTTCACTGCTAACGTCAGCTGTAGCTGCACTCGTGACTGGGTGCTTTGCATTGATGTGGTTGGCTAAACCTGAGATGATTCAGTGGTAAACAAACTGCGTCCTACAAGGAAGACCTATTACTCTACCTTTATCAAATGTGCCGTCGGAAATGTAAATATCCTTTGGACGGACAAAGGATAGTAGCTAGCCGGCTGTGTTCTGGCTAAAGGTAAATGTGCCAGTAATGTAGTTCGGTCAGCGTAACAATGTTAATAATAATAACAATGTAGCTGTAGCTTGGTTATATGCACGTCATATTATATGTTGGCACGTTTTGGAGGCTTTTTCAGAAGGCTTTAAACGCGGTTCCCATTCGTGCAGTAATGAGCTTTCTCTTTTGATCTGTTTTTATATCTTTACAACGTACAGCAAAGAGAAAGACATATGAGTTCATATCTCAAGTAAGGATTGTGCATGATGGGCATTTTTTTTTTTAAAGTGCAGTTTTCCTTTAACAAATTTATGGTTCAAATGTCACTGTTTCACACAGTTTTTCAAAAATATATTAATTAATAAAGCATGCTTTTTGTGGTTGAAGACCTATCATTCGTCAAAAATATGCATATTGAAGAAAAAAAAATTGCCTAAATTAACCATTTTCAAGCATAAAATGGCTAAATGAACTAAAATACACATATAAGGCATTCAGAAGACACATTCAAAGACACTATGAATGATATGTAGGATCACACAAAGACACACAGAGACACACAAAAGCCAGACCTAATCACCGGAACAACAGGCATTTATTGCAGGTTTGACGTACAATATCTCAGAACAGGCACAATAATCACTACTAAAAATATGTAATAAAAAGGCTACTGTTGCTGCAGTAACCTACGACAAGCTAAAACTCAACTCTGAGGCCCCGATGTCAATCCCTGTTCGCCCGCCACTCAACTCCCCTAGGGAACACATTTATAGCAACACACATGAGCATGAGTCTCATTTGCATCTTAAATGTCTTATTTACTCCCATTATGTCTACTATATTAGGCAATAGGAGTGTAAAGGTGACTATACAGGTGTTATTTCATGTCTAGAGGGCTCTAATAATGTTAAAAGCCGTAATTAGAAAGTTGCAAACAGGTTTTCTATGCTCTAACTACCAAAATTGATACATCATTTCTACTGTATTTATAAATAAGAAATCCTTCTTTGGGGAAATTCACTTATCACGTTTGGGTTTGGAACCAATTAACCACTATAATCAAGGGAGTACTGTAATGAGATATTCAGTGTACAGTGACGTGTACATTGCCTTTAAAATCAGTGCACACTTACATGAATCCCAGGAAACATTGTGAATGCTTCTTAATCACCCATGTGTGTCAGGAGCATGGGATGAAATCAACACCCGTCAGTCAATAACTTTGCGTTCTGTGGTTAACTAAAGTTTAAAAACATGCTGATGTCACACAGTTTTTATGACACCAGCCAAAAACCTCAGTTGCTATAAAACCAGGGTTGTCCAAATTGCTGCCCAGGGGCTAGTTGCAGCTCATGGCTGTTTTTTCTATTGGCCCGCTGCACATTGTGCAAATTAAAATAAACCCCCCAAAAAGTTGCTGGGGGATAATTCAAGGTTTCTTCAAAGTTGGCAGGTCTGGGACTTCAAAAAATGAGGCTGTCAACAATATTCTTCAATTTGCCATTTGTTTGAAAATATCAAAGAGAAGCCCAGGCTGCATGTTGTAAGAATTAGCTTTTTTATAACAAATGAAATTAACCGTCAATCATATTCTGTCTAATGAATGCTTCTGACAGCTCAGGGCCTAAATTACAATGGGTGTTTATCTGCTTGTAAATAGAGAAGCAGCTGAATGTGTTGTATGTGCAGGCCACCCTCATTCATGGAAGATAGCGACTGTAAGGAAATGTCACACAGTCTATTAATGCGTAAATTTAAGACTTGTTGTATTTGAACTTCATGCAGTATCTTTCAGCAGTAGCTACTCGTAGCTACTTTCACGACCGCTATTCCACAGCCAATTTCTTTTTTTAAACATTATCAAATGGGAGGCAAAAGTGACAAACCATAAAGATTAGATTAGCAGTAACAAACTTCCACATTCATACACCATGTACTGGAGGTGCCAAACTGAGAAATATGAAGCAATTATTCTAATTGCGCAGCACTTCATGAGGATTTACATACCCTTGCCCTGGGTCCAGAGCAATGGCTCGTGGATGCTCCATGCCCCCTGCAATCAGTGTGGTTCGCATATCTCCATTCAGTTTGGCAACCTCGATCTGGTCCAGATTGCTGTCAATCCAGTACAGTTTTCCTGCAATCCAGTCCACAGCAAGACCTTCTGGGGTGGCCAAGCCATGTTGAATGACAACCTCAATTCCAGTCACCCCTGTGACAACAATGAGCATACAATAGTTATGTTTTTATTACTTATGTTGCAAGGTATATGTCCCAATACTTTTCAGCCCCTGAAATGAATGCATTACAGATAAAATGGCTGCTATTTGTGAATGATGTAAAATTTTAGGAATCTAAAGCTTTCAGATTCAAGTTTTTGAAGTGTTTTTTAATTCTCGCAAAGGAAAACTAGTGTAGACAGGACAAAATGAACTGTTATCACCCACAAGAGTATCTTTCGGTGGTACATCACATCAGTCATTATGTGCATACACAGTGTCCTCATATGTTGGCCTACCGCCTGTCTCGGAGAGCCTTCCCCTGTAGATCTTATCTTCCACCACATCTGTCCAGTAAAGGAGGCTGCGATTAAAGTGGAAATCCAGTGCAATGGTGTTCCTCAGCCCCGGCACGAGCAGGTTGTAGTCCCTCTTGTGAAGGTCTATTCGTCTTATCTCATGGCGAATTGAGAAAATGATGAAAGCCTCAAAGGGATCTGAACAGGGGAGGTGATGGGGAAAAAAAGAAGCTTGTTTATTTAGAGTGTGACACCAGTGGGGTTTAGGGATGTGATGCCTAACCTGTTAATTGATGGCGTGTGATATTGAGTCTGGGATTTTATCAAAAAGCCTTTGGCACAGGATGGCAAGATGTAATCTCCTTTAAATGGAGTTCTAGTAGGGACAAAACAAAAATCCACTGCATATTTGATTACCTCTGCCAAGTGGAACAAGCGAAAGGCAAGAGGCTATGTTTTGATCGGTTGCTGGTTAGTAAGTTAAGTTTTCATAATTAAACACGAGAAAATCGATTTTCATGAGACTTTGTAGAGGGGTGGCACGTGGGCCAAAAAAATACCCATAAACTTTTGTTGCAGAGCTTGAAAAAGGTCCAGGTTGAGAAATGCTTTTCAAGGTTACAGACCATTTGCATATTGTAGCAGGTCAGAGACCCACTGGATGTGGCAGATAGAGCTGCAGTAAACAATGGAGTGGAACAGTGTCGCCTGGCACTTCGGGATTCATGATTAATAATGAATCATTATTTTAAGCCTGACATGCAGGCTAGCTTGGCGTACTATTGCAGATTGCATTGTTGTTTTGTTATGTTGTATTTGTTATGCTGTATGTTGTTGGATTTGGATGAAATTGTTAGGAATTGTCGCGAATGGGATATGGAAGGGCTGATTACATTTTGGGAGTGATCCAGATCACCGTCTGCATCCGGGCATTTTTTTAAACGACTCTTTAACGTTGCGAGATAGGACCATTTTCGGCATTTGCGCATATAACTTCACAAAAAACGGTCAAAGCACATGGAAAAGAAAATACAGGACACGTTTTCAACAGGTTTGACAAAATATCAAAGACTGATCAAAAAAAGAGTAGGATTATTATTTTTGTGTGAATCTCAATATGGGGGGAACTATGGCGCTTGGCGGAGGTCTGCGCTCTCCGAGTGCTTCTCCAGTAAAATTTGTGACAAAAAAAAAACCTTACCGTGCCAAAGTCTTGTATATTGTTTTTGGTAACATTTAGTTTTGTGTTTAGAAAAATGAATCAAAATTAGGGTTGCTATGTTTTCATTGTGCCACACCGTGGCCAAATGGTTAGCATTTTGGGATTGGCTCCAGCATACCTTCGCAACCCCAAGGAGGATAAGTGGCATAGAAAATGAATGGATGGATGTTTTCATTGTCATGTAAACACGTAAAGGAGCTTGCTCATTTCCAAAAAATAATTTGAAACCCATTTAACAATTGCAATGCTTTAATAGGGTGTCAAGTATTGTAGTTCAATTGTTCTTATTGTATTTCTTGAATGAAAGAATATAAAACAAGCCACAAAAACATTGCTATCAGGCTTTAAAGGGGACCTATTATACTAATTTTCGGGACTTTGTCTTGAGTTCTGGATTCCTATAGAGCAGCTACACACGATAACCGGCACAAAAACCTTTCCAGATCTTCCAGACTCTGCACCTCTTCCTTCCCAAATGCTCTGTGTAATTTGCTCCATCCCCGGCCCTCCACCAGTTACGCCTCCCGCCGAGACCACTCCGCTGTGATTGGTCACACTCTCAAGTGCTCCCGAGGACTTCCGGACAGCTGCCGAACCCCTTTTGTCCGACACACAGTTAGGACACTGATGAATTCTTACTTACAGCTTGCTCTCCTGAGTCTTCAAAACGACCAAGTAACATTGGAAAGCCGTCAGCATCCAGCAACAGTTTGGTGAATAGTCCAGCTTCGTATTGGCCCATGTTCACAAAACAGTCCCGTGTGAAATGCCGTTGACAGATGAGCATATTTTTCTCTTGCTAGCCGGGAATCAGCAACTCCAACCACTTCTGCCTAATGCTTGCCTCTTTAGGTACACCCGAACAAACATTTCCTGGGATCCATACATGCTAACAATGAACAGAGCAGAGCGAAGCAGAGCGGGGGGAGGGCAGGCCTACAGCATTTGCCTGGGCATGCCCATATAAGGAAGTTTGGGTTGCATTGACCTCAATGGAACTCAGCGTGCAGAGCCGTCCATAACTGCTCTCAGGTCTTACTTCCAAATTTGCAAACCTCATTATCTGACACGTTGGCATCGTTTAAGATGAAAATATAACATTGTAACAACATTTATCGGTCAGAAAAGAGGAAAAACATAATAAAGTCCCCTTTAAACCTTAAAATTGCTATGGAAAGCCTGATGTGACGAAGGCTGCCCCTGGCCAAATTGTAGCCCCGAGCAAAATTTGACCACCTCTGATTACAAAATAACTGCATCACAAACAGGGGCATCATCAGGAATTCTAGGCCCCATGGAAAAAAAAAATCACATTGCCCCCCCTGAGAACATGCAAACTCCACACAGAGATGCCCAACGGAGATTTAAACCCAGGTCTTCCCGATTTCCTGACTGTGACTGTGTGGCCAACATGCTAACCACTAGACGACTGTGCGGCCATAACTGACACATTAAAAGTTATTTTTATACTATCTGACTTGAACCTGAATTTAGTTCGATGCATGTTTTGGAGTAATACCTTGGAAAGAATAAGTTATTTTGAGTACAAAGTAATAAATTAACAGAATCTGGGTCTGGGATCAACCTATGTCCTCTGCCTTAAAAGGTAGAAGCTGTACCATTACACCATCAGGAAAGAAGAAGCTGACTTTGTGCTTTGTTTAATGAGACACATTTTTATGCTTCAAGTAACTTCTCCTCATACAGTATATGCTAAGACCTCACACACACATACACACGCACGCACAAACACACACACAAACACACATTACTTCCTTAAAAAAGATGGGACCTACAGCATACTTTCTTTACATTAGTCTTCTGTAACTGTGCAGTAAATCCTTCTTTAGGGAATCTAAAATGACAACAATGCAACTGAATTGGCACCCTTGCTTCAATGACACATTTCCCTCCCAAAGAGAAAACATCTGCATTTGCAGATTTTTAATAAGAAATCTTTTTATTACTCGGATGTGCAAAGACAAATGAGGTGGGGATATTTTCTTGGGACACCACAAAGGATCCAATAACACGTCTTTCTCTGGATTAAATAGGTTTTTTTTGCATGCAAAGTATGATTTATGATGAAGCTTGTCAGTTCTGATCTGCTTCCAGAGGGAGAATGTTTGTGTTCTCGTTCACGTTAATGTGTGATTAGAGCTGAGGCTGCCATCAGTCTTGAAATGAAATGCAGAAGCAAGTAATCAAAACAAGGTCCATTCATCTGAATATGACAAGCCAATGGTGTGTGCATAGCTGGTGTATTTTAAGTGGTTACAGAGCAGTCTCATAAAAACTAGGTTATTCAATAACAATATAGGGAATTCTGAGCCAACACTCAGAAACCATCTTTGTTTGTAAAGGATTAGGCTTAAGGAGTTTGTCAAAGGGGATGAAAGCGGTAGTTATTGAGTGCGTACCTCTATCATCAGGCAGACAGAACATACAGGACTCATTGCTCAGATGTTTTCCTGACGACCTTTTTACCTGCATATTTATTGTAAACATTTACTTTATTGTGACAACCACTGCTAAAAGCTAAGATTTGAGTCTCTTCCCTGCGTACAAAACAGTGGGCAAGTGGAGATTAAAACATGAATTTACCTCTGACTGTTTTACTTTGTGTTTTATATCCAGACCAACCAACATGGAAGACATTTTATGAGTATTCCTCCCCCCCGGCCACCTTGAAAAAAAATCAAATGATGTGGGGGTTTGATTTAAATTCATTTGTTACATTTCTTATTTACATTTTGCAAAAACAAAGATTTGCGTGATTATGAGTTATTAAAATCAACATAATTTTCTCTCCTTACATTATGCCATCTCTTTTTGGTTTTTTTTGTCAAATTTGATTTCTAAAATGTGCTACGGGCCGTTAACAAATAAGCCACCAGCCTCACTTTGATACCCAAGGTTTGAGTGTGTGATGTGACGACAACTATGTGAGCAACCACAACGTCCTTTGTCAACTATTTAGCCTGTTAGCTAGTGCACGTTGCTAATGAATTTACATTTTGAATTACATTTGTAATTAATTAAATTTTTATAAACACAACTCGTTCACTACCGGCCAGAATATTGTGTTCTATGGCTATGTAAACATGGACCCTACCTACATGTATTAAAGTTTCCAAAGTTCCCAACCCTGCAGTCAGCAACAAACCCACCACAGCAAAGATTCCAGCCTAAAATGAAGTTCTATGTCAGATAGTGAGCCAAAGGATCAAATGAAACTGCAGCATGACCATATATCAGCATAACACAACCTATGGAATCATTTGCTACCTGTGCTGTGGCAGCTGTCTCCATCAGGGTCAAGCCTCCATCCTGGATAGCAGGAACACTTTACTGTGGTCTTGTATTGCTCACACACTTGACTGCACTTCAGGTGGCGGCTGCAGTAGTCCATCACCTCACATGTCTTGTTGCTGGAGTCCAGGTGAAGTCCAGGGGGGCAGGAACAAACAACCCCCTTTCCCGGTGCCACAGTACACATGTGGCTACAGCCCCCTCGGGCTACGAGACACATGTCTGAAAAAAAAAAAAAAAAGAGAGGCAAAGCTGTGTCAGAAACAGGACACTGACAGAGGCAGTACAATTTAAAGGTCAACGTTAAATACAGCGCGAAAGAAGTGTGGTTAGTACGTCTGTTTGAATGTTCTCCCTGTGTTTGTGTGGGTTTTCTCCTGGTATTTCAGTGCAAGTCGGAACTCACATCTAAATTAACACTTAAGTCACGCACACTCTACACAGAATTACAGTAATAAAAACACTAAACACAAGAATTCAATTAACAGTAGCCTCATAAAAAAAGAGAAAACAACACTATACCGCTTAGTTATTACTGTCACATTGATAGGAGCAGATACTTTAACATGCTCAAGGATACGATAAGGACCTGGCATTTATGTGTAGTCCTGACTGTATATGTGTGTGTGTGTGTGTGTGTGTGTGTGTGTGGAAGGAGGACACATGCTTGCAGAGAGGACAGTTGAGTTTGCTGATGTTGTTTTGCTGTGGTTGCAGCCAACAGTAGCCTGTTTTGTTTTTGCAATTAAGAGATTGTTGATCGACCATTTCCTCGTCATCCTTAAAATGTCGGGGTAGATACCATCACGTTACCATTTTTTATCATTAATGATGCTAGTGATAATCGAGTGTTGAGAGTAGCATAGCTCCATATAAAGTGCAGGGGTTGGCAACCTTTACCCTCAAAAGAGCCATTTTGCCTCTTCTTCCAGTAAAGAAGAATAGTCTGGAGCTGTAAAACATTACACAATTTATAAATTTTTAAAACGTGTCGTCTTTTTTTACATTTTACCTGTTACAATAACAGATTTCAACTAACAGAAGTGCAGAGTGCCTGTGTAGGCCTACTTTGAAATGATTTAAACACTGAACTGTGTTGGCTTTTTTGAGTCATTCCTGTATTTGCGTAAAATTAAAACAAGATGGAGCCAAATTTAACATAAAATGCCCATCAAAGTCCACTTATCAGTATATCTGCCTGCTCAATATCCTTTACATCGCTTGACTCGTCACAGGCGTCACAGAATGTGCTTGCGCTAGTGTTGAGATTTGTTGTCATTCTGTGGGCCCTACCCTTGACTGTCTTTGCACAGAGAGGCATTTCTTTTTTGGAATCATTTTGTGTTTAGTTTTTTTAATTTGGAGAATAGATGCTCTGATATTTTTATGAATGATTTGCTGTATTCTCCATCTGTGAAAGGCTTCCCCCTCCTCACGATCTCATGTGCAGCCACAGCGCTATCAGCTGTAGTTCAGTTTGTAATGTTCATCTATTTCTTGAAAGTATGATTTATCTCCTCAATCTTCCAATTGTACTTTTTAAATCCCTTTCTTACACCCATCTGCAGTGGGGTACTTCTCAAAAAAAGTGTTGACGGACCAAAATTACGTTTTTAATTAGGGATGCACTTCTTTTTTTCGAGCCGAGACCAATAACTTCCTTTTTATCAAGATAGATATTAGTAACTGATAACTTTGTATAGCTATTATCTTTTAAATTTAGATTTAACTGTAGTTTGTGCACACCTGGAAGTAAGAATGACTCAAACATTTAAAAAATTGCAGCAGCTCAGAAGTACAAACCGTGGCTCCACTAGCTGACAAAAAACGTAATTTCCATGATGAAATCACAGAACGCTTCTGGCAAACTTTATTGCACTTTTCAAACGCTGCAGCAATAGAAACAAGCCCCGGGCTCCTGTGCATCGTAGCGATGCTGGCGTTTCAGATGGCTGATAAGGTTTGATGTGTTGTTTTTTTTTTCCTCATCGCTGAATGTTTGCAGAGCATTTGGCGAAATCTCTTCATCTGAAACAGTGAGAAGTCCCACACAATCGGCGCCATGTTTGTTTACAAGTGAACTCAGGTGAAGTTACGACAGGCTGTTTGCGGCACGTCACAGAAAAGGAGTGCATCACTTGCTCACAGTAAACTACCTTCAACACAGTCCGGGTAATCTTGGCTTATTAGTGTTTTTTATCGGTTATCGTGGTATTTTTCATGTTATTACATTTATTTGTATGACGTCAGAATTCCTCATATTGGCCCAATAATTATCAGCCCAGTATTGCAACAAGACATCATCGGTAGGGTAAGACTAACCTGTCTCACGACGGTCTAATCCCAGCTCACATTCCCTATTAGTTATCATATTATTAGCAATTATCTGTCCAATAATTATCGTTCACCCCTATTTTAAATTATTTTTAATCATGTGAGAGCATTAAAATGTCGTAACACAGAACGCCGTAAACCGAGGACCACCTTCAATTTGTTTAAAATGTGTTTTCCAGTCCAACACACCTACACAGAATACATACACAAATGAAAAAGAGAAAGGTCTTTTAAATTCAAACCCAAATACTGGCCATTGCTTTGGAAAATCACTGATCTCACTGCCTCAGTAGTGCGGAAATTGAGTGTAGTCTGTGGTCACAATAGCTAATGGTGGGCGTGAGACTTTGTCAGCTGGTGCAAATATAAAAAAATAAAAAACACGGAAGGTCTCCCTGAGCACAACCTAATTGACTGTGAGGGAAAAGGCTCTCTTCTCAGATAAGATAGCACGAGCACTTGAGGGTCCTAAAGGGCACCCCCGAGGGTTGGCTAGCACTGTTCTAGAAAATGAACCACCGTGTTTACGCTGGTCACTATCAGACATTAGAGGGCTAGTGTTGCTCACATGAGATCTCATTCTTCCCTCATATGACACTTGGACAGACACTTCAAACACTTGGCAGACCCATTACGCCTGATTATTTCCTCATTTTCTGTCCTTTTCGAGGAAAAAACACAGGCACTAATTGAAATAGAAAATTTTACTCGGCAAACATCAAATTAAAATCCATTTATTGTTGCTTATTAGTACAGAACTTATTTTTTACATGTATTTTATTTGACGCTGTTGTACATTTCTGCCTGCACAAACAAACTAATTTCACCCCGGGATCAATAAAGTATTTCAGATTCTGATTTAGTGGTCACCTGGACTGACGATGTCCACCTCTGTAAGAGCTGTATCATAATGTGTCAGTGTTTGTGCATGTACAGCTTGTCCTCTCACACAAAGACAGCATCTTTAACAGCCTTAAAGGTAGTGAACAGAATAGCTGGCATGTGCACAAGAGTGAGTGAATGGTTGTCTCTCTCTGTGTCAGCCCTGCGATTAAAGAGCAATCTGTTCAGGCTGTACCCCGCCTCTCACCCAGTGTCAACTTTGACAGGCTACAGCACCTTACAACCCTTCTCGGGATAAGCTATATCAAAGATGGATGGATGTGCATATAGCAACGTACACTGCCTGGCCCAAAAAAACATGTCACCATCTTGATTTGACTAAGCAAATAGGTATGAGTTTCCCATTCAACAAAGCAACAAACTGCCAATTTCCTACAGTAGAAGGAGGTGGATGTAGATAACAACACCATCAATACTTGCATCCCACTGCATAGCAGAAGCAATGCCACACCCATCATCATCGTTAAGATCACCAACAGGGAATTCAAAACCGCACTGGTGAAACACACTGTAAGCAATTGCTGCTAATTTATGGTCAATATGGTCAACAGTAACACAGTGTACTGTATTAATGTAATACGGTTTTGCAATACCTTGCGGGCTGTTCAACGTGAAGCAACAGAGCACAGGCCTTCAACAAGTATGTTAACGTGATAAATAAAATCGTGACTCAGCTCACTGACAAGGGACGGAGATAGATGTTTATAGCGGCTATATTTGAATGATAATTAAAAAAAAACGGCGAGAGCGTACTAATAATTCATTGTAGAGTTGTCACACCCCTAATTGGGAGTGATGCCATCTCCCAGCATGCACTGTGGTACTTGGTTTGTAAAAAGTTTCTGAAGTTACATGTTTAAATTTAGGATAGTTGTTTATTATTACCCATAGCAGTAGTGTCCTGTGTGTGTTTACTTACCTGTTACATGTTGTGCTGTCATTTTGTGTGTTGAATTTAAGTTTTTCTCACCTTCTTTTATCAAACTGCTGCCATTTGCAACTTTTTTTGGCTCTATTTTGGGTTATTTTGCAGCTGTGATCAAAAGTAAAGCACAAACCTGAGGTGAGAAACACTATTGAATTCACAAAATAACTCATGGCAAAACACGAAGGTGGTGTCTGTGTTGATCTCGCTGCCACATTGTGTCACAAGAAACATGTCTTCAATGAAGGTAAAAGTAACCGTAAATGTTAATTTATCCTCTTCAGTCTTCATTTATGTGTATTTATATGCATTTTGAATTATTTTCTGCGTGTAAAACTATAAAAACATGTTTTGTTTTTCATTTTCGGGTGTCTGGAACGGATTAGTTGGATTTGCATTATTTCCCATGGGAAAGATTGCTTCAGTTGTTTCATGTTTCTGTTTTCATCTGACCTTTTGGAACTAATTAGTAATGAAAACCAAGGTACCACTGTAGTTGAGTATCCAACAGACACCACGCAATAGGCTTTGAATATTGATCTAAAAGAAGAAACAAAACAATTGGAGCACGCATTTGAATGCTGTCGTCTATAGCGGATTCATCCACTGATCTGTTTTGCAGCTAAAAACATCACAAACTTCACAAAAGTTCAAGTTGCCACCCACATCAGACCGGGGGGGATGCACTCAGCATACAGAATCTTATTTTGTCAAACCGTGCCCAACCATGAATACAATTCGGAGGCCAAAGTTTCAAATTCTCCTCCTGAAACCCCAAAAGGCACAGAAGGTCACCTTTGTTTTTTTTTAAGATCACCTGATTGATGCTTCAGACTGTAAAGCTCTCATCTCTGAGGCAATAGTTTACATTTCTCCATTTTGGTGTAACAGACCTTGGCTGCTGCTCACTGAGCCCTGACTTCAAATTATTTGATTTTAAAATGCCAAGCCCAAGTTGTATCACTCAATGGTTGCGTGATAAAGCAGTATGGCTACAAAGACAAACCACAAGAGAGGAGACAACTACAGCAGAATATAAATATACAGCATATGATGAAGTGAGTTTTGGCGTTCGCATGTCAGGTTACACAACCCTCCTGTTTGTCCTCTGTTCTTTACTTGTTGTGGAAGTACATGCATAGTTTATTGTGCAAAGTGACAAAAAAATTATGTGATATGCACAGAAAAATCACACATTACCGCAGACGAGTCCTTCGTCCGAGCGGTCCGCACAGTCCACTTTTCCATTGCAAATCTTGTCAGGTGTGAGGCAGACAGAGGTGTCGTTGGCGCAGTGGTACTTGGGTGGCTTGCAGATAGCAGACTCACAGGACTCCTCATCTGAGCGGTCTTCACAGTCAATGTCACCATCACACACCCAGCTCTTTGTGATGCACTTTCCTAAATGCATAGACACAAAGTAACAACTAAAATAGTCCATCATAAAGTGAAAACCGTTCACGAAACCACCAAAAAACAGAGACAAGGGTAGCTGTATGTATGAACGAGCTCCAATATAATAACCAATATAATATAATATAATAATGTCTGACTCACGGTGTAATGTTTTAAAGGCACTTTACTAACAGCACGAACTTGTATTGATACATATTTCTGAGGTATAACGTTTGAATGTTATTTGCTGACTTTAAATGTTGTTTGTAAGATGAAACCGTGAGTCAGACTGTTGAGTAATGACCTCCTGCAATTTCCAGTGGGTTGACAATAGCTTAGGATTGCCTCATGTCAAATAAAGAGCTGCCTGGTCCTCATGGACTCGTGTGTGCCACAATATGGCACTTTATGAAGTAGACACGTGCGACTTATACACCGGGCGGCTTAAAAAGAACAAATCTGTTTTAGTTTAGTTGTTTAGTGGGTGCAGCCTATACACCGGAATTTACAGTACTACTAATCGTTTAAATACTGTGCCACTCGCGAGTCTGTGAGGAAAAGCTAACTCTTTCTTTGGCAGGAGCCAAAGAAATATACAAACAAGGACCAATACAAGTTTAAAATGGAAAAAAAAAAGTTTTCCCATAATGCATTGCATCTGAGCAAAGCCTTCATTGGTGCCTGCCGAGGCGCTACAATGATGTCAGCCTACCTCTGGGCTCCTTTGGTGGACAGAGGCAGCATTGCAACACCATCCATCTATCCATCTATTTTCTATGCCGCTTGTCCTCCAATTAAATGCTTTGCTCAGACAAAATGCATTATGGGAAAACTTTAAAATATATATTTTTTTCATTTTTAACTCGCATTGGTACATGCATATATTTTTTAAGTCCACCGTTTGAGTGTTAAGTTGCTGTGTGATGATTATAGCCTTTTATCTAAGATGACACCGTGAGTGAGATTGTTATACTGAATAATGACCTGCCATTTCCAATTGGTTGTCAAGCTCGTTTCACAGCTCATTAGTGGCTCCTGTCAAATAAAGAGCTCCGTGGTCCTCTCGGACTTGTGTGTGCCACAATATGCCAACTTTATGCCATTTTACGACGTGGACGTGTGCAGATTTTAGTCTGGTGGGGCTTATATACCATAATTGATGGTACTTCTCGTCTGTATACAACACAATTGTAGCAAATCATTTCAACAGCATGCACCATTATTACAGTATATGTAGTGCAGCATGGAATTCCATTTCCACCCATTTTCTACAGTTTATTATTTTCAAGAAAATGTAAACAATTGTTGGGCATGATAGATACACACATTGTTTCAAGTGACTAACGGTGAGTATAAAGTTACAGAACTCACCACTTGTTCTGTAACTTATTCGACACTTGTGTAGAATACACCAATCGCCCACTACTACTACATATTAGAAAGAAGTAGGCGGAACTACTGACAGACGCAAGCAAAGAAAACATCACAGACACCAGCATTTGATAATTTTTGTGCTGGTGCAGAATTGCAGCATATTCCAATTTACAGATTCTCCTTCAAAGCTACCACAATGGTTTATTTTTGGTGCGAGATCAGTGTATGTGGGAAGATAAAGCGACAGCTGAAGGTGTCATTGTGTGTGCGTGTTCAGGTACGTGCCTTTGTTGTCACAAACTTGGAATCTTTCAGGTTGGCTGTCCCATCAAAAACCATATTCACAAATCACTTTTGATTGAGGCCTTCATATGTATAATGCCTGATGTGATGCCAGCAAAGTAGCATGGAAAATACAGCGCTCTATGTTACGTGCACCTGCTCCCTCAATGCATTAAATGTGGATGACTGCCGCGGGCCTTTTGTGGCCAGCCAGGCCATATTTTGTGGTTGTATATGTACAGTATGTGTTGTGTTGTGTACTGTATGTATAACCAATTATGAGTTACCATTGTTGAGGCTTGTGTCAACTTCCCGTAGTGTTTGTTGACAAGTGTGTCATCTGGTTGAAAGTGTATACTTGATGTAATCTGGACTCACCCAGACTGCACCGCCACTGGCCTCCCAGTTAAATTGCGTTTGAGACCACTGGTTAAATAAATGTTACAGTATAATCACAACATATGTTTGGGCATGTTTATGTCAGTGCAACTTGACTATCTGCATACACTGTCTGTAACCTAAACTAAAATTGAATGCAGGAAAGGAAAAGAAAGTGGCCAGTATAACGGGCTGTTACTCAAACAATGAACTTCAACCGTTGAAGAATGTTGAAGAAGGCTTTGGAGGTGAGAAGAAATATTTCCACATTCCTAACTGTGCACCTTGGGGTGAAGTCCCCCATCTTTCAATCCTAGTGACATCCCTGATTTCGAGGAGAAAGAAGAATTCTCAGGGAAGCATTTACCTCACTTCAACTCTTTTTTTACGGCTTTATTTCTTGCCATTTAATAGTCAATGTTCTTACAGTAAATACAAAATAGATTGTCCAAAAACAAGAGACCTATTTCTATTTTGGTCATTATATCTGAAATGTAATTATAGTAAGCCCTCGTTCATCGCGCTTAATTGGTTCCAAACCTGAACCTGATAAGTGAATGTCCTTGAAGTAGGAATCCTTCTTTAAAAATTTAATATTTTTGTAATTGGAGCATAGAAAGTTTTTACGACCTTCTAAATAAAATTTTTAACATTATTAGAGCCCTCTAGACATGAATTAACACCTCTATAGTCACCTTCACACTCGTATTACCCAGTATAGTAAAGCGAATAATATTAAATAAGCCATTTAACACATAAATTAGACTTGTGCTTGTGTGTTGCTATAAATGTGTTCTGTAGAGGAGATGAGTGGCAGGCTGACAGGAAGTGGCATCCAGGGTTAAGAGTTTTAGCTTGCCGTGGGTTACTGCATCAACAGTAGCCCATGTTTTTATTCTGAATTTTTATTCGGGATCATTGTGCCTGTTGTGAGACAATGAAAATGTGTATTAAAAGCCTGCTGTTGCAGTGATCAAATCTGGCATTAGTCTCACCAAACATTATAGTAAAATTTCCGACACCTACTGACCAATGTAGAATACTACATATCATTCACAGCAAACTTGAATGTGTTTTCGCAATGCCTTTTTGTATTTTTGTTCATTATCCGTGTTTATACTTGAAAATGCTTAATTTAGGCAAACAAATCCACAAAATTTGCTTCAATATGCATATCTTTTGACTAATAATGCAGTAAAATGTATTCAACCACTAAACAGCATTATTATCTTTTTGAAAAATTGTGAGTGCAATTTATTAAAAATAATCTCAGTCAATGGTTGTCTCATTCATAGGTTGCTTTTACTCATGTAGAAAAAAAACAAGTGGCTGATTTGTGTGTGCAGCAGTTGGTATCTTTGCTGAATGTTCTGATATTTTGCCCAATGGCAAGAATATACCTGTGTGTGTGTGTGTGTGTGTGTGTGTGTGTGTGTGTGTATCTGTCGAAAAAACCTTCACCTCTATTTGCATTTATCGTCTATAATAACAGAATCTCCCAGGAGAAGGATGGTTAAAGATAAATTAATGGTGCAATCTGAGTTCCGTGATCTGTCTCCAGACAATGCCCCCTGTGATGAAATCGCCATGAAGTAAATTCTGCCTTTTCTTAAACTGTTACTGCAGCCTTGTCTCCATTCGTGACATTTGTTATCCTTTTTGGATGACAGCAATGGTACTCGACAGAACAGATAAAGGCCAACCCATGATAAAGGTCAAGGAAAAACAAACCAGGAATGTCTTGCTTCAATCACAATCTGTAGATATCTACATGGGAAAATTGTGTTTTAGCATTAGTGACATTTTGCATTACCTGTATCTTTGCAAGTGAACTTGGCTTTAGGGTCGCACATCCTTTTGGTGCCTTCGCAGTCTTTTTCGTCACTGCCATCCTCACAATCCTTGTCTCCGTCACATCTCCAACGTTCTGGGATGCAGGTCCCATCTGTGACACAGTGGAATTCTTCCCCACTGCACTCAATCACAGATGGCAGCACTGAAAGGAAAGTCACTCAACAATTGATTGGACCGCATCAGAGTTCCACAGTAGACTGACATGGTTGAGGAAAAGCAGTCCTGAATCATTCTCCAGGACATGTCTTATTGTACAAATAGTTATCTTTTTAAGCAAGGCATGATTATATTTTTGCTGATTAGTTCCCAATATAAAAAAAAAAATACATTCACTTGATCCGACTGATGTCGCCTGATAAACTGTGAAAGGCTTCGACTATTTCTGACCACTGTGGAGATTTGAAACTTATAATACAGAAAAAATAAGTGGGGCCTCTAAATGTTTGCTGGGGCTGAGATCAGGGCCTTTTCCAAGTTCTTGAACAAAAACCCATCCCAACCCATACCATGCCTTTATGGACTCCATCTTGGCGTCCCACCAAAGGGCCTTCCTACAACCCTTGCCAATGTTGGAAGCTTATAATGTCTTGTGGGGTCTAAGCAAAACCCTGACTGATTAGTTTGGAAAGTGGAAGTAAAACAGTGGAATCTTGGTTTTCGTATGCCCCTGTTTTCACATGATCCGATTTTCGACGAAAATTACGCTAAAACTATGTAGGAGTTTTTCTACACTGTCTCGGTTATCGTAAGGCCGAATAGTGTGCCTAACACACAAGTCCATGGAATCGGGGGCCCAAACAAAGCAGCCACATGTTGGTGACTCAGTCTCTGTGAAGAATGGATAGTGATTTTAGGGTTGGGACACTAAAGGCACATACTGGCCAGGGAGTCCTTTAATCATCTTTATTATGTGCGCGTGTGTGTGTGTGTGTGTGTGTGTGTGTGTGCATGTGCATGTGTTTGTGTGTGTGTGGTGTTTATTTGTTCATAGAACGATTAACAACTCATAAAGTCTTGTTGTTTTTGGCTAAAGATGCCCATGCATATATGGAATACAACCATCCTTCCGTTTTCTATACCTCTTCTCCTCATTAGGGTTGCGGGGGCATGCTGGGGCTCATCCCAGTCAACTTTCGGCATCAGGTGGGGTACAACCCGGACTGGTCAGCCAATCGCAGGGCACGTATAGACAAACCATTCACACTCACATTCATACCTATGGACAATTTAGAGTCACCAATTAACCTAACATGCATGTTTTTGGAATGTGGGAGGAAACCGGAGTACCCGGAGAAAACCCACGCACGCACGGGGAGAACATGCAAACTCCAAACATAAATGCCCAATGGAGATTCAAACCCAGGTCTTCTCGATCTCCTGACTGTGACTGTGTGGCCAACATGCTAACCACTACACCACCGTGCGGCCCGGGACACAACCAAATAAGCAACCAAATAATAAATAATTTATACAACCATGGCCAAAAACATCGGCACCTTTGGCATGCCAATATTTTAACCATGACTATAACTTTCTAATTCCTTCCTCTAATTAGCATAGTGCACATTTTGGCTGGTGGCTGGTGAGGCATTCAAGTGCACTGCGTATTTTGGAGTGTTAGATGATGATTTTTTTTATTTATTAATTAATTACGGCTGCAAAATGTTGCAAGGGCACTTGAAAATCGCTTGAATTAAAAAAAATAAGTCACAGCAAAGTATGATGGTAGCGTCTATTACATCCATCCATCTTCTATGCCACTTATCCTAGCGTCTATTACAATAGGATTGTAATGCACAGGTAGGAACCCTTAACATAGGTTGCACGGAGACACATAACAGAAAGTGAGCAGGGCCAGTGTGTGCAATGGTGATTGTACCTCCTGCTGAAGTTTACAATAAAGTACAAGTGAGCAAGCATACAGCTCTAACTGCCCAATCTTTAAAGTTAAGTTTGTAACGGACTGAAATGTTCATTTATCCATTTCATTCATCATTTATATGTGTTCTGCTTTGTTTTCTGCACGTAAAACTATAATTATTCTCTGCAAAATATTTTGTGTTATTATGTTTGGCTGATTAATCGGATTAATTGCACACATTACATTACATTACTTCTTATGGAAAAAAAAAATAATTCGGTTTTCGTCTGACCTATTGGAATGACAAAAAAAACAAGGTTCCACTGTATCTGTTCCTTAATTACAAACATTTTAATGTGGAACCATATTTCGAGTCAAAAGTAATAAGTAGCTATTAATGTGTTTTTTTAGCTCACTCTAGCTCACCACTTACTCAATTCTTAGTCAAAGCCAAAAAGTACTCTCTCAGCAGTGAGCAGAGTGAAAGCTGAGGCTGACTCACTCCCTGGTGGTAAAAGCAATAGCAGACACAGGGAGGGTGAGGCAGTCTGCCGTTCCCATCAGGAAATGGTTTGATGAATAGTCTACATATTGCAATGACAAGCAAGTGAGCTGTGAGGTGTCTCGGAGCTTGCATGAGGTTTTTGCGGTAATTAGATTAAATGATTCAACTCTTGATGTTGAAGTTCCCGCAGAACAGTGACTAGATAAGATTAGTCACACACGAGTGTTAAAACAAAGTTATTCAAATTAAGATGATTCATTGCTAAACTTGTAATTACAGCGGCTGAATTTATGCATTGGCTTGAATTGCCAAAACATAATTAGCATGCTAAAATGGATGTGGAAGGAAACCTGTCATTAAAAATGGTGGATGGCACTGAAGAATTAATTTAGTCAGATTAAAGAAATTGTTTTTGCTCTTAGTGACGGAGTAATTGGTACCTGCTGATCCACCCCTACAGGTCATATTTTCATCACTGAAGTCTCCGCAGTCATTATCGCCATCACAGGCCCAGTGATCTGGGATACAGCGACCACTGGTGCATTGGAACTGGCTGTTGGAGCAAGACTGGATGCATCCCACCTCATCACTGCCATCTCCACAGTCATCATCTGAAATGTGAGTAAGCAAACCAAAATGCAACAAAAATAAGGACATTATTAGACATCATCATATTTAAAAACTCAACAGTACATTTGCAAAAACAAATATCTTTTTATCCACCTCTGGTGGACAAATATTACTTAAATGCACAATAGATTTTTTTTGTTTTAATTTTTCTCTATTTTTTTTTTATTGCAAATGAACTCTTCATTTGTTCTTTCAAAATGCCTGGTCCTCACCTGAGTCACAATGCCACTTCACACTGATGCATCGCCCATTAGAACAGGTGAACTGCGTGATGAGCTCACAAGATGGAAACGCTGAAAATAGGACATTTCTTACATGAAATACACTCACAAAACAAAGCATCGTAAAAATATGCAGGTCATTTTACACTCGATTGATTGACAACAAGCATTTTTTTTTTTGGTTTATCTCTTTCTGAACTATTAAGTAAAGCAAGTTTGAATATTTGTCTGAGTTATTGAGAATGTTCTCATGAAGTAAACCACTATGGGATATTAATAGGGCTGACAAATGATTACAAGTTTTAATCAGGTTAATCAGTTTTCAAATTAATTAATCATGATTAATTGCCATTTGCAACTACGTCCAAAATAAGGCCATTTTACTGTATTTTAAGGACAGAAAGATAAATGACAGGACAGTATTATATCTAGAGAGTGGAATCTTGGTTAGTGTCATTAAATTGTTTCAGAAGTTCCGAGTCTAACCAAAACGAACGCAAAGCGAATCAATAATCGAATTAATCCATTCCAGAAAACCAAAAATGTCAATGTTAAAAATGTTAAATGCTTAATGAAAGGTATGAATGAGCAATTAGGTTACTTTTACCTTAATTGATGATGACATTATTCCTGACATGATTGCTCCCAAAGACACCGCCTTCCTGTTTTGCCACCTGTTATTTAGTCAATTTAACTGTGTTTTTCAGCTAAATAACCCAAAATGGAGCCAAAGAAAGTTGCCAGTGGCAGCATTTTGATAAAGAAAGTGAGAAACACTACTGAGTTCATGAAATAACTCATGACAAAACAGGACGATGGTGTTGAGGAGGAAGGCGTTGATCTCTCCGCCACATCGTGTCTTTGGGAACAGTCACATCTTCAATGAAGATAAAAGTAACCTTAAGTGTTCATTTATCCCTTTCATTCGTCAGCAGCACTATTTCATGCATGTAAAACTATAATTGTAAAATGATACAATAATAATTATTATATAATAATAATACAATGAAATTATAATTGTAAACATTAGAAAATGTATGCCATCATAATAGAAAGGTGTGGCTTGCCACGAGGTGCATTTAATTACAATAAAAACACAACATAATTCACTAAATAAGTTAGTTACTGCCGTTAACGTATTGTTTTTGACAGCCCTAAATATTAGCATCTAATAATAGTCATAATTTTCCTGTCAAGAATCTCCAGTACTCACCCACAATTTACAATTTAAAGCGCGTATGACACCAAAACACATTAATCTTGTTATTAACGCTGTGAAAAATAACATTGAAAGGCATATTTATGTGTTTGATGTGTGCTTGAATATTGAAATATTTACCATTTAAAAAAAAAAAAAAAGTCACTTCTACCGGGTCTGGAGGAGGCGGAGCAAGTGACGTCTACAATCCGTTCACTACAGTGCATTCCCTCTAATTATGCTCCATTTCCATGTGAATTTCTGTTGTTTGTGATATATTTTTTCTAGAGTTGTCAATCTATTAAAATATTCTCTCCCGATTAATCACATTTAATCTATAGCTAACTCATAATTCATCACACTTAAACGCAACTTCTTTGTGGTAAACGATTTGGCGATAACCACGCCACATTTTATGGAAAGGAATATACATTTTGGAAATATGGGCCATTATTTTACTCCAAAAACAATATACAGTTAGAAATGCCACAGCTTTTGCATGTTAAATGCAAGCCTCGTTTTGTCCCACTTTGTTTTACGGCCCTTGAATGCACCTTCTAACTTTGCCCCACACTGTACAGATACTACTACTATACTGTATTTTTCTCCTTTTTATTTCATCTCATGTTTGCTCCCAAATGCTGATACTATGTTGGAATGCATAAAGGTAAGATATGATGACCTTATTGAGTGCTAATGTGTATATTTGCGTGGTGCACCTCCCTGAAAAACAAACTCCAGGTCTGTATTGGTGGATGGTAGCTATGTATTTATTTAGTGCTTTTAATTTGATGTTGTTCCTATCATAGTTTTACACAATACATGATATATAGATCACTACCTATGTATGTTTTGCTGATATGTTGAAAATCTTTCCCGGTGACTAGCTAGTGCGCTGCTACTTCTAGCGCTGCTAATGCTATTTACATCCATTCTCGTCTTCAGCTATGGTCGCAACTGACACAATCCCTCAAATAGCTGTCCTCGGCTATGCCTGCCAGTAAATAACAGCTTGTAACCTAAATTTTAGCTTGCAGTTCAAAGCAAAAAATCAGCCGAGAGACTGCCTGCGTTATTAACCCGTTGACAGCCTTATTTTTTTCATAGTACGCTCGCTCTTTGTTTTGAAGGCTTTTGCTGAAACACTCGAGGAGCTGGCGTAAGCCCGTTAACATTTCTAAAATACCACATTCGCCTCATCAGATGATCTGCAAACTTTGTGAGACGAATGTTTCAATAGTGCCCCACAGATGAAGATAAAAACAAGACGTTCGACCATGGAAATGCGTGTCATCATGTCAGTGAGTCATTTCACAATTCTCCTGTTAAAATGCTCCATAGTAGCCGGCCTAGTGCTCATTGCGGCTAATGCAGTGCTAATTCCGAACTGACACGCTAGCTAGGCAACTAATGTTGTGTTGTGGCTATCACTGCCAGTAAAACCTATCATAGTCCTCACAACACAATATTAGTGAATGTTACTATTGGTGTGGATATGTCACTTTCTTTGCAGGTGTTCATGGCTGTGTTTGCACCTGATTGCTGGTGTCACTCGCTAGTGTTCTCGACGCAAAACATGGATTGTTGTCATTCGTCTTTCTATGCTATCTGTCGATCTGTCTGTTTCAGCTAATTAATCCATATTTTTTTGCTAAATCTATTGTACGAATTTTAGAATAATAGTATGGGGTTTCATTCCAGGGCTAAATAAGCAGTCATCGCTGATCACTGGTCTTTTATTTTGCAGCTGTTACTGACAATAAAAAAACGACTTTGTATTTGTGTTTTATATCATAGTTATCACAACACAATGTCAGTGAATGTTATTATTGTGTAGTTGTTGTAAATATGCTGTGAGCCATGTAAATGAATCTGGTTCCCGTAACGTATTCTGGCAGTGACATCACAGGTAAGATGGCGTCAAAATCACCACTTCATTTCACTCCTATTTCATTTTTAAAAAAATATATTATTAATAACAAAAATGTTTTAAGTGAGTACTTTCATTTTGTTATTGTTTTTTTCAAACTTTTTTCCGTGTCATGAACACTCTCAGCCCACTTTAACTGATATCATCATCTTTTTACCACAGTTCATCCAACAAAGCAAATTTGCTTTGGTATGTTGTATGTCAACCAATCACCTGTGTCTACATGACATTTAAAGGGGAATTTAGCGCTATCAGACCTATAGCGATACATCATCTGTTTCCTACTGTTGATTGATGAAATTTGTATTCCCATCAGATATTATTCTCTTTTTAGATTTTGAGATAGGCCAGCTCTTTGAGAAGTGCATTCAAATATCCTTAGAGGATGTATACAGCTTTATTGACTCAGAATGAAACGCAATCCCACATTTGAATTGATTTATTAGCATCTGGTTCTCCTGACTGGAATAAATAAGGCTGCTGTGGTAGCATATCATATTTTTTATCAGAGCAATGTTATGTATACTCGCCTCAAATATGTTTGCTCTCACTGACAGCCCGTGGCTGAATTGAATTTAACATTCATTAAAAATGAAGCACGAGGCATCCATAAATAATGAAGGTTTCAAGTAAACAGTGAGCTTGGCTAAAAATGAAACACCAACATCCATAAATAATGTCAGGTTCATGTGAACAGAAAATCCAATGTGAGACACTGTGTGACAACTACTAAACTGCTGACAAACAAAATCCAAATTAACATCAATCTTGAAGCCGACTGCATGACTCCACTGAGCTTCAGGTGTTCCTGTACCCATAGTAGCTCCACTGAAGCTGAGTGAGCTGCCAGGACTGCACAGTGGAGTGCCTGCAGTGGAGTAATGCCTGAAGAAGCTGAGACAACAGTAAGTGAGAGAATATGTTTTTCTGCATAGCTTGATTATGACTGAAATGAAGCCATGCATGAACTTCATTACTGCTTACACCCTGGCTGTTTTAAAGCCGCTTAGGATGCACCAAAAGGAGTCAGAGGCGAATCAGCCCAGTGCAGCACTTGGCAACCATCAGTCACTGCATACTACTAGGCTAATGGTGTTTAAAGAAATAATATCTAATAAATAGTAATATTGTCGTGGGTTCTTCATGCAGTTTATAAATGTCATTGAATTAAAAAAATAATTCGAATCAAATAAACCCCCCCTTATGTAGTAATCATTCGGAGTGTACCAAAATATGAATACAGGTACCATACTGTGTTGTTACCTATTGCAATGCAGTACCGATACATTAGCATATTATATCAATATCATTATTTCATGATACGTAATTGCATAGTACGTATGAAATTTGATTTATTTATTTTAAGATAAAAAATGTAATAATGGCCTTAGGGCTAAAAAAGGAACTTGCGTATCGCAAAGGGTACTCTGTGTCTCTTTTCTGGCTGCTCAGTACAATAAAGATAAGTTTGTTGATACAGTATGTGACCGGTTATTGACAGGCGACCAGTCCAGGTTGTACCTCGCCTCTCTCGTAAAGTAATCATTACCCTTGTCCTGTATTGTTAAAATTAGGTTTGACTGCAGGTTTCCTTGTTTTTTTTGCGATAAACTCTATGTAACAAATGCCAGCTAGTGCACCTATGCAAAAATACAACATGGACATCGAGTTGACAGCTCAGGCTTTTAGCTCGATGGCTAACGCTCTCAACTCTCATTGGTGGACCGTGGTTTTTCCTCTTATACTTGTATGTCAAAAGTTCACTTAAAACAATACATTAAATAAAGTTGGTCCTGTGGAAGACTTTCAATTTCAATAATCAATCAAATAAAAATCAATCCCAATTTCAATAACACCGACCCTGTCCAAGGTGACAGAGATCCCTATCCTAGCTGACTGTGACCGAAAGGCAGACGACACAGACACCCTGGACCGATTGCCAGTCGCTCACTGGGAATACAGTAATCCCTCGTTTATTATGGTTAATTGGTTCTAGACCCGACCATGATAAGTGAATTTCCACAAAGTAGGATTCTTTCTTTATTAAATCAAATATTTTGAGTGCATAGAAAACCTGTTTACAACCTTCTAAAAACAATTTTTTAATATTATTAGAGTCATCTAGCCACGAAACAACACTCCCATAGTCACCTTTACACTTGTGTTACC
Organism: Dunckerocampus dactyliophorus; assembly: GCF_027744805.1. Lineage (NCBI taxonomy): Eukaryota > Metazoa > Chordata > Actinopteri > Syngnathiformes > Syngnathidae > Dunckerocampus > Dunckerocampus dactyliophorus. The sequence continues at coordinate 17,600,819 of NC_072827.1, forward strand.
CAATATACTGTAGTAGATATAATAATCAAAAATAAGCCATAATACAGACTCACACAGCTTAGCATTAGTAGAGTTCCTTGTTCCTTTTTGACTTCCATTTTTTGGAGAGATCTTCCTGCGGTGGCTATTGTATCATCAATATAACATGATGTAACATTACTGACACTGATGCACTGCTGCACTTTAACGTCAGAGCCACAGGGCTTTTACCAGGACTATCTGGAATTATAAATGAATACATTATTAAATTATATGGATTAAATCAGTGGTTCTCAAATGGTTTGGCTGTGGGACTCACCATCACCGCTCAATGACAAGCAATGACTCAAATTGCAGAATTGTTTCACCTCAAACCTCTCAAATATCTTATATTTAAAGGGACTGTTTGCAACACACAACACGACATGAGCTGCAGTGGTGTAATGCTGTCCTCTTTTTATGGAATGCTCTTCACCAGCAGATATCTGCAACTGTGTGTCAGACGGACGGCACCTTAAGTCTGCATTCGATGTCCGTCCCCACCCGCTCAAGCTTGACAAAGTCGCCCACAGACAGGGCACGCACCAATTGTTATTTGTTATATTTCTGACTGTGTCAATCAAAACTAAATAAAATTATAATCCAGACATTGCTTATAAAGATCTCGTCTTGTCTCTTAAAAAACAGACAGGTATTTTCTCAAGCTGTGATTGTTGTATCAGTAAATCAAATTCTGTTAATAACAACAAACTGGCTGAATTACAAATACTGTTGAGGTATACCACCCAATGGTTCACACCCCAATGAGGAAAAACAGTGGTTGTCTCTCGTCTAACCAAAAATTGGTTTTGGCATCCTCTGTCTCGCACTCAACATGGATCAATGCAAGTGTCTGAGACTTTCTCTCATCTCTAATCAGACTATTGTCCAAACAACCAAACAAGCCTCATCTGACTGACAATGTTGCTGTGTGATGTATTGTCAAGCACTCACATCTGCTTTCTCTATGTGGATGACTTCATTTGTCTTCATATTAAATGTCCTGTTTCCTGCAGCCCACTGAGCACTCTGATAGAACATCAAGCTTCATGCTGCGGGATGACCTGCATGGTGAACTTGTCTAAGCTTCAGGAGACTACATATGGAAAGCCCAGTAGTCCTGCAGTGATTTCTCTCTGCATGTTGCCATCGCTATAGTTTGTGTGTGGGTACATTTGTGGTCATCATACCACTTAAATTGTTTGACACAATTTCTTTGTTGCCATTGAGCTCTCAGTATTACTAAAGTGTAGCAGCTATCATGTCTCTTTCCAACGTCTGCCTCAAAGTCAGTACCATATTTAACAGACTATAAGACACTCCGCGCCGCACGGTGGTCTAGTGGTTAGCATGTTGGCCACACGGTCACAATCAGGAGATCGGGTTCGAATCTCCGTTGGGCATTTCTGTGTGGAGTTTGCATGTTCTCCCCGTGCGTGCGTGGGTTTTTTCCGGGTACTCCGGTTTCCTCCCACATTCCAAAAACATGCATGTTAGGTTAATTGGCGACTCTAAATTGTCCATAGGTATGAATGTGAGTGTGAATGGTTGTTTGTCTATATGTGCCCTGCGATTGGCTGGCGACCAGTCCAGGGTGTACCCCGCCTGTCGCCCAAAGTCAGCTGGGATAGGCTCCAGCATACCCGCGACCTTAATGAGGAGAAGCGGCATAGAAAATGGATGGATCGAAGACACTCCGCAGTATAAGTCGCATCAGTCAAAAAATGTGTCATGAAGAGGGAAAAAAAAAACGTATATAAGTCGCACTGGACCATAAAACGCATTTATTTTGAAATTTATTTCACAAAATTCAAGACAACAGCAGACATTTAATCTGGAAAGGCAAGTTATTCAACTACATAATATCACACAGAACAACAGGCTGAACAGGTGCCCGGTATGTTAACGTAACCATTTTTTTCCCGCTACACTATAGTTTAAAGAACATACTGTACCTGGGAGACTGAAAAAGCTAAATTTACGTAACAAACCAGCGAGTCCAACAAGCAAGACACCAGTAAGCAAGTCCGCCAAGCTCCCGATCTCATTCCACATTATTGAATCCATTGAATTCTTCATCCTCTGTGTTGCTTCTGAACAACTCCACCAGCATTTTGTTTGTGTTCAGTCTTTCTCAATTTTCTTTAAGTTAATGTTTCAGTTCATTTTTTCCGGGGTACACGAGCAGCATATAGTTGTCAGAAGTCACAAGCCTAGAGCGCCCTATCGCAGCTGTCGACGGACTGTCACTCCTTGGTTCATGTCAGTCAGTATGAATTAACATTTAAAAACATGTAAAATGATATAGACATATTTTAACATATAATTCGGACCTGAATATCAGCTGCAGGATAAGTCAATCTATGAAAAAAGTGGGACTTATAGTACAAAAAATATGGTACATCCCAGTTCAAATATCTATTGGAATGTGGAGTTTAGATGTTCTCCCCATGCTTTCTCTTGGTACTCCTGCTTCCTCCCACATTCTAAAGACATGCACGTTAGATAAGACCTTATTACTGTCCGTAGGTGTGTACAAGTATGAAGGTTTGTTTGTTTGTGTGCACCCAAAGTCAGCTGAGATAGTAGTTACCCGTGACCCTTATGAGGACAAGCGGCATCGGAAATCGATGGACAATTCGCCACTGTCTCTTGACAGACAGCTTTTCTGTCTTGTGATGATGACTTTTGGTAAAATGGCTGGGAAAATCAACAAAACAGCTTTGCCTCATAAAGTAATACAAAGAAGAGGGAGTTGGTACACTGAAAGACCAGTTCATTACCGTTGACTGACCATGGCAACAGATAAAAGCGCAACAAAAATGAAGGCTTCACATGTCACCTTTCACAGCAATAAGTAGAGGTGTGACGAGACACTCACAAGACGAGACAATAAACTATTGGGTTAATGAGAATGAGACGAGATGATATTTTAACGTTACTTTTAAGAAAACAACAGTGACAAAACATAGAACTGGACAAACAGACTTTTTAAATTAACTGAGTTAAAAAAAACAATGCAGGTGCATCAGAAAGGAGTGAATTTCCGAAATAGATGCGAGTATCACACGTTTTGATATAAGCCTTATGCAACAACCATGTTTTGATCTGACAAAATCTTAAATAACTTTATGTGCGGTTCCAATCCTGCCTCGCGCACTGCCACTTCCATATTATGTGTATTATCATTCATAATAGTGATGCCATAGCACCCAGTCAGATTTCTCGCTGCCCTGTTCCCGCAAGACAGCTTTTCTCCTAAACGAGAAACATCATCAGGTTTTAATCTCACAATATCTCCTGACTCCCCTCGTAATTAGGTTATTATGTTTTTTACAGTACTACTGTACATCTGCTTATACAGAACCCCACACATATTGTGTTGTAACAAATGAGGGATTCTGTTGTGTGGGTTTTATTATGAAACTTTTATTTTTGCCACATCCTGTTACCCAGAAACGCTAACTTTCTGTAGGGCAGCCATAGTGTTAAAAGAGACACTAAGGTGTAAGTTCACATCACATTGCTTACCCTTTTCATTCAGCTCTATTTCTGTTGCATTGCCAGTAAGTGCATTTTAGTTTAATAACTTTAGGAAGAGTTTTATGTTGTTCTTAATTGTAACTGCATTAGATATGCATTTGTTAGTTTACTTACCAGTGTATTTGTTTTATTGCAATTTTACCTTTTCTTCATTAAATATTCCTGCCAAGTACAACACGTCGCCTGTTCATTGGAGGAAGCTTTGAGAAAATGAGTTCGAACTGACTGGGAATGGTATAGTAAAATGGTAACCTCTCAGCGGAAGATGGAGCAGATGAAAGATTCCTAGCAAGAAGCTTAAAGAGCGAAAGAGGGAATTTCAAAGGTGCAAGCTAATCTGGACACTCTTGATACAATGTCGCATGTGTCCGAATCACACTCTTCATCCAGTTCTTATCAAACCTTGTGCTCACATCAATAACTGTCATTGTGCCAGCAGCAAAGGCTCACGCAAAGGCGGAGGCAGCAAGGGCTTGAGCAAGCTTCCGCAAAAAGGAAATAGAAATTAAAATAGAGGAGACTAGTCTGCAAGGAAAAAAACGCAGAGGCGGCTATGGCCAAAGCCATGGTGTGGAGGCTGCTGAGACAAGCTCAAGAAGAAGCTCAGCAGGCGTCGAGTGCTTACCAGAAGAGCCAAGTCAAAAATGTGTGTATAATGTAGCGTATTAGTGAATATTGTGTAGAAGTTCATTTTCTTTCGTAATATAATTCCAATTTTGAAACCTTCATATATTCTAGGTTGATTGTGCATGCGGTGAACTATTCAAAGCCTTTTTTTGTCTTAATTTAGATTTTTATGGCATACAGCTCAAGAAAACCCAAATAATATTAGAATATTCTCAGAGTACTCAGTTACTCAGTCTCAAAGTACTCAGTTTGCTAATTTAAAAATCAGCTTATCAACTCAAAACACCTGTTAAGGTTCCCTGAGCCTATAAAAACTTGTCAGCCTGGTTCAGATCACAAAACCACAACCATGGGGAAGGCTTCTGACCGGACTGATAAGCAGAAGACCGCTATTGACATCCTCCATCAGAAGGGCAAGAAACAAAAAGAAATTTCAGAAAGAGTTGGCTGTTCACAAAGTGCCGTTTCAGAGCACATAAGAAGAAAGCTTGTTGGAAGATCAAAATGTGGGAGGAAACGCTGCACAAGCAATAGAGATGACCGGAAGCTTAAGAAAATTGTGAAGCAGACTGAGCTCACAAAGCAGTGGAATGAGGCTGGAGTGGGGACCTCAAGGAAAACAGTCCACAGACGTATCCTAGAAATGGGCTACAGAAGCCGGATCCCCAGGGTCAAGCCACTCCTGACCCCAAAACAAGAAAAGAAACATCTGACCTCGGCTTTGGATAAAAAGAATTGGACTGTTGGCCAGTGGTCCAAGGTCCTGTTCTCTGATGAAAGCAAATGTTGTCTCTCATTTGGAAATCAAGGTCCTAGGGTCTGGAGGAAGACTGGAGAGGCACAGGACAGAAGCTGCCTAAAGTCCAGTGTGAAGTTTCCTCAGCCTGTGATGATTTGGGGTGCCATGTCATCTGCTGGTGTTGGTCCACTCTGTTTTATCAAGTGAAGAGTCAATGCAGCTGTCTATCAGGAGACCTTGCAGCACTGCATGCTTCCATCTGCTGAAAAACCTTTTGGAGATGCTGACTTCATATTCCAACATGACCTGGCACCTGCAGCACAGTGCCAAAACCACTAGTAAGTTGTTTACTAACAACGGTATTACTGTGCTGGACTGGCCTGCAAATTCACCTGACCTGAAACACATGGAGAATCTGTGGGGTATTGTGAAGAGGAAGATGAGTAACATCAGACCCAACAACAGAGATGAGCTGAAGGCTGCTCACGAAGCATCCTGGGCCTCCGTAACATCTCAACAGTGCCACAGGCTTATTGCCTCCATGCCAGGCTGAATTAAAGCAGTGATTCGAGCAAAAGGAGCCACAACCAAGTATTGAATACAGTAATTAAACATAATTTTCAGTGGATCGAAATTTCTGTTTTATAAATCCCATTTTTTTTTATTGTTTTGATGAAATATTCAATTTTTTTGACACATGGATTTTTGGTTTTCATGAGCTAAATGTTATAAACATCAATATTTAAAAAAATAAAAGGCTTGAAACAATTCAGTTGATGTGTAATAAATCTAGGATATATGAAGGTTTATTTTTTGAATGATATTAGGGAAGGAAATTAACTTTTACACAATATTCTAATTTTTTTACAAGGCTTTATAGAGTTCACATGAACGAGTTAGTGAATATGTGAAAAGGCACACATGGTTGCAAGACAATCCCCAGATGACCAGTTTGGCCTAACACAACAAACACAACAGCCATCTGATCTACATGTATTGGACCATGAAGAGTACAGCTCGTTCAGGGCAAAAGGAGTCTAACCCAGGCCACAGTCGTCAGCAACAATCCAGCCCACGTCAGGCGTCAGAGTCATTTTTGCCAGACTGACAGCTGCAATGCAACCAATGGGAATGTTGGCAACGATATCCATTAAACAATCCCAAAAATGAACGTGAAGATAGACACCAAAGGCATCAAGTTACACATTATGTGCAAGATTCTCCAAGACAAGGCGCTATAGACAGCACATCAGACAACTGCCCAACTGCAGAGCAGACATTCCAACTCCAGAGGCAGCATACCAACACAAATACCTCCCCTATATTCCTCTCCCCTATATTTTTCAGGTCCATAAAGTGTGTCAGCAGTATAATGACCCACGCAATGCTCAGAAGCATGACCTTGTATCTGTCATTGTTGGCGACGTCTGCCTGAGTGGATCACACTACTCCTCAGGAAGTGAACACATTCAAAACATGCTTCCTGGATAACAGCCGACACAGCTATCTGCATCCTTGTGATAACCAAGTCAAAGTCAAAGAGGACTTCAGTCAAATTTTGAAGCAGAACAGCTCCCTACCAGGGTCACATACCCCAGTGCAGCAAGATGACCACCTTGGTGGAACAGTTTTTCAGATGTCCGAAAGAGATAATCAACTTGCAACTTGGGCTGACAACTTGTCTTTCCTTCAGCTGATGAGAAAGGGTTTTGTTACCGATCAGAGTGGCAGCTGGGTGGCACCATTGCCAATTCGGAACCCAAGGAAGCCGCTCCCGAACAATGGACAACAGGCGTACCAACGTGTATCACAATAACGCAACTTCCAAAGGAAACCTAGCATGAAAGAAGACTTCCTGGAGTTCATGCAAGGGATCAAAGACAACCACCATGCTGAAATGGCCCAGCCATTAGAAGAGGAAGAGGAAAGGTGGTATCTTCCCATTTTTCCGATGTATCACCCGCAGAACTCGGGAATATTTGAGGCGTGTTTTACTCCAGTGCTCATTTTGAGGGCGTGCTACTCAATGAAATCTTGCTTCCAGGGCCAAACTGCAACAACAATATTCTCAGAGTCCTCCTGAGGTTCTGGAAGGGACCTTTTGCCATAACTGCTGACCTCAAGCAAATGTTTTATTGCTTCCTTGTTCAGGAAGAACACAGGGACCTCTTGTGCTTTTTGTGGTTCAAAAGCAATAACCCTGAAATGCAAGTGGCAGGGTATCGACTGTGGTCTATGATTTTGGGAAAAGCCCGTCAACAGCAGTAGCCACCTATGGATTAAGGAGAGCAGCACAAGAGGGAGAAAATATCTTTGGCAGCAATGTTTATCATTTCATCAAGACATTTACTATGTGAATGATGCTCTAGTATTCTTCCCAATAGAGGCCGAAGCAGTAGATGTTCTAAGGAGAACCCGGAACCTGCTGGAATCTAATAACATCAAGCTCCATAAGATTGCCTCTACATTGAGGTCACACGGATATTGAACTGCTGGATCTTGCTGTGGATAACTAACAGTTTCAGCAAAGCCTTGGAGGAGCCTGGAATATGGAAATAGACACATTCATCTTCAACATTCCTGTATCCCAGAAACCAATTGTGTACTCAGGGGTTACTTAGGTAAAGAGGTGGGGCAAAACATTTCTGTCCCCCCGTGGAAGCATGACAGAAAATAATTGAGAACCACTGCTGTAGGGCAGCCACATTGTTAAAAGAGACACATGTTGGTGCATGTTCACAGTGTTGCTCACCCTCTTCATTCGGCTCCATTCCTGTGGCATTGCCAGTAAGTGCATTTTAGTTAAAAAAGTTAAGCCCTGCGATTGGCTCGCCCAAAGTCAGCTGGTATAGGCTCCAGAATACCCCCCCACCCTAATGAGGACAAGCGGCATAGAAAATGGATGGATGGATGGAAGTTTAGGAAGAGTTTTATGTTGTATGTATTAGATGTATTGGACATTTGTTAGTTTACTTTATATTTACCAGTGTTTTATTGCAGTTTTACCTTTTCTTCATTAAATATTCCTGCCAAGTACAACACATTGACTGTTCATTGGAGGAAGCTTTGAGGAAATTAGTTTAAACTGACTGTTACGTCACGCATGGGAACAGGACAGATATAATGTAGCACATAACATATTTAAGTGAGACTTCAATAAAAGAAGATAAATAGACATGTGGGACTTACTACATGATACTTCATCAGATGCATCACCACAGTCATCCTCCCTGTCGCACAGCCAAGCTTGGGGTATACATCGCCCATTCTGGCATGAGAACTGGTCAGTCTGACAGGACTGGGCTGTGAAAGAGGAAAGACTTGCACTTCATTAAAATCCAAACTGCATAAGTCAATGCGGGTTGGTCAGAACAACTCTAATGATCACTACATCACTGCAGTGTCAATGTCTGCCTTGCGCTTTATCACTCGATCACTCAGTGCAGCTCAGAAGGTCTGAGGGCCTTGGGAAATGTGCCACTTGACGAGCTGACAGCCACATGCGCCACAGCACTGGTAAGCGCCCAGACCCGCCAGTGATCTTGCGTTGATGTGGAATATACGTGTCAATCTAATGAGGGAACATTCATCACCTTCTCATTAATGCATGTTGATTGATCCTCCAATTAAAAGCGCCGCAGAGACATCACTGAGGCTAATGTGATATATGATAAGTATTTCTGACATACAGCTGCCACTCTGCAGTGTAACATATCTATCACATCTATTATTATATCAGCCCTAGTGGTAAATCAGTTGTAACTATGCCATTAGTTTGTATAGAAAAACTGAATTCCCATCGTAGAGCCAATGAGGAGTACATCAACTTTAATTGAGGTAAGTATTCATTTGAAAGCATGTAGCCTGTTTTATTTTGGGAATAATTTGCAGTGGCGTACTGCGCCATACTGGAAGGCGTTTACAATAAGTTGGTTACCAGCTCGGAATTTGTGTCAGGCTGTGTGCCGGAAAGGAATTTTGAAGAAGAACATTCCACGTATTAACGCGATTAAACTGTGTTTAATAACAGTAATTGTAATAAATACGTGTAAATACAATAAAATGAAGAAAAATTAAAATGCATAACTACTTTTGGTATGTACTGTATATGTGTTTTCTATTCAGTGTCGTTCTGTTAAAATAACCCAACCATAAACATTTTTCATCTCTTAAAGGGGTAAACTTATAAAAATCAGCTGGGAATTATTATTAAATAGAAAAGATTTAGAGTAAGTTCAGAACTTAAAGAAGCAGAGTTGTTGTTGTCTGTCCAATCGTTCAAGTCCAATCCATTATACATACTTGAATATGAAAATGACAAACATACCTGAACATGTGATGTTTGCCTCATCCTCATTATCACCACAGTCATTTTTACCATCACAAAGCCATCTTTTTGGAATACAGCGGTTGTTTTTGCATTTGAAATGATCAGTTGGACATGAGTGATTATCTGCAAAAAAGAAGACGACAAAGCCCCACAAAAAGTGAATTTTACGGAACATTTTCTGACTCAAAGACACATTATGAAATATGGGAACGGAGATGACAGAAATAACAAAATCAATATTGTGTGTACAGTATTATGCTTTCTCGCAGCCTCCATAAAGACATCATTTGTGGCATGCTTGTGACAAATTGCAGCTATATAGCACACATACGGGATGTGAGCTACTAACCAAGTGAGTCAACACAGGAATGCTCCGGAGATTATTTTTTTTTTGGCGGGTTGAAAAAAATTTGCTTCCGCACTGTCCCGGATTAATAAATAGTTGCAGACGGGTACGGATCACTGAGTGAGAACTGCATCATACACAAGGCATACCTCGTGTACCAGACATGCAGACTGAACCATGTGACAGACCGTACTATAGAAGAAGAAAGGATGCATAAGTCCGTCATCTTACGCTTTCCAAGGCTTGTCTAGACTTACGACAAAGTGGAATTACATGTGCGTCATTTTGGGAATATAAAACAAGAAAATTCCGTGAGTATGTCGACTGCGGTGAGTCATGACACTCGAAATACTCATGTATCATCTTGGCTTGTCGTCAAAGATCACTTCTGGTCATGTGACGTCATCGTTTTAAAAAAACAGCGGCCTGCTCGTCCATACGGAACGGACGGCGTTTTTAGTTTTTCCCACTCTGGAAGCCGTTTAAAAAAAATACAGTTTCAGGTCGCCCACAATACCGTTTCCGTGTGGATGAGAGGCTGAAACGATAAAACACTTTCTGTGTGGATAGCCTAAGTGTTGTAAGACTGTTTTGAACGGTGGTGGGCGGTCAGGGTCAGCAAGGCCAGAAGCACTGACCAACACTTACAACTTAGATTCCCGTATTTGTTGCATGACATTGTATTATTGTTTTCCCAACAATCTATTGTCATCTTTTAATAGAGGGTGTCTTTGCTTTACTGCTTCCAGTATGTGTATGTGTTTGTTAGATTTTTTGGTCTCATCAGCTTCCAGCTTATTTTTTATTTCATTTTTTCTCATAATATCATGACTTTATTCTCGTAATATTTTCAATTTATTCCAGTCACTTTGCAACTACAAGTATTTCCCAACCTAATTGTCTTTGTTTGGTTTGTTTCTCATAATAATACAATAAAAAATATATGTTTTAATTTAAATTTGAATCAACAATGTCATTTAATATTTTAATATATATCTCGTAAAATTGTGACTTTTCTCCTCGTAAGATTACAACTTTTTTCCTCTTATTATTATGACTTTAGTGTTCTTATGTTTACTTTATTTTCATTAAATCACTGCTGTTTTTTTTTTTTCATTCTTGCTGTTTTTATTAGTTTTCTTGCTTAAATGCACCTCTAGAATGAGCCTCAGACCAATAAAAAAAAACAGCTGTGTGTCACAAATGTGTGTCACAAATGGCTCCCAGGCTGCACTTTGGACACCCCAGCCATAACTCATGCTTAATCCACTTACTGGCCACGACATTGGGTACACTCGCATCATCTTAGGAGATACAATACAAGAGCTACACAATAACTATTATCTATACAAGTACAATAATGTTGTTGTTAAAGATTTGTAGTGATATTAAGTGTCATTATAATAGATGCATGTCATGTTGCAGTGCAGTTCTACAACTGCGAATTGCTAAATTATTCTGTGCATGGAGGTGGGCGTAGACACTGATTTAACAATGCTCACAGCATATGTGGCTCTCCTCGTCGCTGCCATCCAGACAGTCATCGTCTCCATCACACTTCCACACAGCCTGAATACAGCGTTGGTTCCGGCACTGAAACTCCTCGCTGTTACATCGCTGAGGTTCTGAGCCACTGCTGGAGACTTCTGGTTGAAACAACGGTGGAGCAAAATCAACTGGATAATTTCTATGAGGAATTAGTTTAATGGACATTATTGCCATAGCTATAATTATATGAAAACACGCTTATCATCGTGTTATAACCTCATTCTTAACCACTGGGATTTGAATGTAATTTATGGAAACCCAGTGGGAATATTTCTCTTCTCTATTCATATTTTCATTACAGACTTGCATTGGAAGAGTTGCAGCTATTAGTTGATCTTCTCCCTATTGGATGGAGGGATTACAGTGCACTAGGAAAAGATGATGTTAAGCCTCTTGCTTTGTCTGATTCATTATATCCTCCTACCTGCACAGGTGACATTGTTCTTTTCTAGAACCTGGTTGTCAGCGCAGGCACACACTCTGCCTCTTGGGATGGCAAGGCAGAGGGTACCACAGCCGCCATAATTCAAACTGCATGCGTTGTCACCTGAAAAAAAAAGACCTAAATAAGTTGTTGTACTAATTTAAAAGCTTTTCTAAAGCCCACCTTATGTTCTGCACCATGTTGATGTTTTGTTGATTTGACTACTGCAAATAACAGGCAGCTAAGCTCATTTTCAGCTGTGAAAATGAAATATTGTATTGATGACTCTTAAATATTCCTCTCCTGACAACATGCTAGTTAACTGCCATGGGATCAAAATTATGACAAAAATATTTTTATAAGCATTTTAAATTCATCTAATTTGTGTGTGAAAAGGGGAAAACAAACATCACCATAAATAAGAATTCCAATGTATGTCACTGAACCAACAGAGAATCCATACCTGAGCCAATGGCATAATTATCTTTGGTAAGTAAGAGATGTGTCAGACTCAGCTTACTTCTCAGAGTACTGGACACCCAATTAATATAATTAGTGACATCAAAAGTGGAGATATGTTTTTGCCTCGTGTGAAGCAGACTGCATGCAGCAGCTGGTATCTGCATTATGCATACAACACAGGAACAGCTTCCATGAAACCCAAAGCATTTGAATTGTTCAATGAAAAATACCAGTTAACATATATAACATTATTCATATCAGTTTTAAAGCTGGAGCATCATGTGTTTGTAGTCCCAAGGTAAAATGTCTGATGTCTAACGTCTAATGCTTTGTACAGCGGAACAAAAGAAATGCTTGCTGTGCGGACCAGTTCCATTCGCCACTGCCAGCAATATCCGTTACCTTACCTATCGGCTTTTTTCAGCTTTCTAACAGCATGAATCCATCATCATTTGCAGGAGAGAGAGGAAGCCTTGGCCACCCGATATACTGTAACTTCACAGAGTCAAGGCTTGAGAGATTCCGAAGTGTCTGTCACTGCTATTATATGTCTTGGCTTACAATGTCAAATTTGATTCCTGTATGCATGTATGCATTCACTGGTACAATTTGTAAGGTGCATTCTTGCAAATACCTGTAAGTACGTAGTCAATATAGTAGTGAGAATATATTACATAAAAGTATAACTACCTATATATCACGTGCAAATGTTGGTGCCCTCTCAGCGGCCGGTGAACCCAGTGCATACAGTCCCTTTAGAGTAGCCTGCATGGTTTCATTGAACACTGCAAGGTGCCAGAATCCCTCCCACACTGTACTTTCTGAGCTCATTCAGTAACATGGTGCAGCATAAACTAAAGTGACTGCGGTACAGTTAAGGAATAGACTGAATAGATGAAATTATTAATTAATACTACCCGGGAATACAGTATTTGGCAAACAGGCCCTGAGCGTAACCTTGTAAGTGCATTGCTGTGCATGCGATGTTTCTGTTCGAGGTTGTCTTACAAGCACCACTGCTTTGCCAATTTTTGATCTAACCCTTGATATTTTGTAATAAACTTCATACGCCAATACACTGGGAGAAGACCCATGCATCCCTAATGTCTGGACACGCAGCAGAGAGTGGTTCGATGTGTAGTCCAACTTTCACAGTGTGGGTTGCTACGGTTCAGTGGCACAGGATGCGGAGAGAATAAAAAGGGAAAGCAGCCAACCTTGCTGACTTTGTGCATCATAAACTCGGAGGCCAAATAATGGTGGTCTTTCAATCCTCAGCACATTGACGTCCCCGGTGGACAAATCCAGCTGGAACACCGATGCATTCATGTATTCAGTCCAAAAGATAAAATTGTGATAATGAGTTATTCCAAATGGATGGTTAAGCTCTTCTCCATTGTAAACCACCTGCAATGGGAAGCAGAGCATCACTGTAATCAAAATATTTGAGCGCTTATGCAATAAAAAAATAATTATCTCAGAAGGGGTGAGGATAAAAATAATTCTAAAACTGTATATGGTCAATGAGTTCCTCAGGAGAAATCTATACAGCATTTCTACATGTAATCAGTATAGAGTTTTCTTGTAGTCTTGCACGCCACACCACATTCGCACTAGGCCTGAAGGGTACATGAAAATGTTTTGCATTGCAAAACTGTACGGCTCATGTTTCAACAGAACAAGGATGTCACTGTACAACAACAAAAATTCTACCTTAACACACCTAATTTGGTAGCATGAATAGTAGAAATATAATAGAATACGATAGAGCTGTTCTCCACAACATTACAGGTAAAACTCACCTTTCGTCCGGTCCCATTGAGGTAAATCTTTTCGATGTGATCATAGTAGGCATCACACCAGTACATGGTACTTGAACTGTGGTCCAGAGTCAGGCCATTGGGCCATAGCATGTTTGAGGTGACAAAAATATGGCGGTTTGATCCATCCATCCAGGCTTTTTCTATCCTTCCAATACTGTCATTGACCTCATCCTCTTCCCAGTCTGTCCAGTACATCCAGCTAACCAATGCACAAGCACAAAAGCCAATCAATCAATACTGTGTGGAACTGCTTGCATCGATGATAATTCTAACGAAATCTGTGATTGAACAGCTGTTAGAACAGCTAAAGTGGAAGAGTTTCCCCGAGATCTACAATTTCTTGTCGTCCCAAGGAACGAATGTCTTACTGACATCCATGTCTTACTGACAACGTGACGTAATGACATTGGACAGAGATATGCAATGACAGAAATAATTATTTCATGTTTAAGTTTAAGGAAAAAGTAATGGCTTATACACCGTAAATTACGTTAATTTGCATTTTGAGTGAAATAGGTATTTTTCCCCCTATAAAATTGCAAGAATTCTGACGGCCACAGACAAGTTATGTGCCCCTGAAGCATACAAATTCACAAATCCTGTGGCTTCATCAAGACGGTTTTTGAGGCTGAAACCACTCTTGGTGCAATGACTAGAAAAATAAATACATTCTAACAGTCAATTGCTCTCGCTCTGGAGCTCTAGAGCTCCATCTGAATCTCACTTCTTTGGGTAAGAATGACTCTGAGAAAGGTGAGGGATCATCCCAGAATTACATGAGAGGAGCCTGCTTATGGCCTCAAGGGAGCTGGGACCACGATCACCAAGAAAAACAGCAGTAACACACTTCGACCTAACGGACTGAAGTCCTGCAGTATCCGCAAGGTCCCCTTCCTTAAAAGGACATACTTGTATACAGGTTCGTTACCAGTGAACACTTGAATGATGCAGAGAAGGGTTGGGAAAATGGTGCTGGATAAAACCAAAATTTAACTCTTTGGCATCAACTCAACTCACCATGTTTGGAAAAAGAGAAATGTTGAATACAATCCCAAGAACACCATCCCCACTGTCAGACATGTGAGGTGGAAACATTCTGCTTTCGGGCTGTTTCTTTGCAAAGGTTCCGGGAAGACTTCACTGCATTGAAGGATTGATAAATGGGGCCATGCACTGTAGAATGTTGGATGAAAACCTCCTGGCCTTAGTCAAAACACTGAAACAAGGCAGTGGATATGTCTTCCATAGCATACCATACCATGCCGTCATAGCAACAAGAGTGCCTCAAAAAGAAGCACATTAAGATTCTGCAGAGGCCTAGCCAGTCTCTTGACCGTAATTCCATAGAAAATAGAGGAAACTGAAATTTTGAGTTGTCAAGCAACAGCCCTAAACCTTTGGATTGAGAGAGTATCTGTAGAGATGAGTAGCCCAAAATCTATGCTGACCTTTACAGACAACAAGTTTTTAAGTCAGGATTTGTTCGATGATGAAATATTTACGGAACTTCACTTAATAAAATACAAATGATTAAATCAACTTTTTTCTTGATTTTTTTTTTTTGGTTGATAATCTGTCTCTTTGTCTTTAGACCTACCATTACAATTATGGACTATTCATGTCTTCCAAGGGGGTAAACTTACAAAATCAGCAGTGGATCAAAGAATTATTTCCCCCACAGTAAATGTCTAAATAATGTTAAAGCCAAATTACATTTGGGTGGCTTGACATGACATTGACATTACGGCTCAGTGGTGCATGTGGCTCGCATGTCTGGCTCACAGCCAGATGGTCCTGTGTTAGATCCTCATCTCTCACTCTCTCTGTTGAGTTCGTACACTTGTGGCCAAACGTTTTGGGGGTACAGTGAAACCTAGATTAGCATCATTAATCCGTTCCAGAAGGTCCGACAAAACTCAAAAAACACACTCTGAACAAATAATTTTTTCCCCATCAGAAATAATGCAAATCCAATCAATCAGTTCCAGAAAGACAAAACTGTTAACAAAAAACATGTTTTTATAATTTTACAATTATAGTTTTACATGCAGTAAATAATGCATATAGATAATGAATGGAAGGATAAATGTCCCAAAAGATGTCCAAAAAGGCAGTTTCTACTCATTCCAGAGGAGCAGCTTCACTCATTTCCTGTCAGAATAATCTCAACTCCACCAGATCTTGCTTTTCATTCAAGACAGCAGCTCATTTCAGCTATCTTCCAGTCATGCAACCTCACCCTTATCTCTTGACACATCGACTTTAAGGTTGTTCCTTTGATTTCTTATCAATCAATACATGTGAGAGCTGATGTAGGCTTACACAGTTTCTTTTCTACAGACCTACAGAGCACTCTACCAAGGTTGAATTGCTGTGAAAAATGTCATCAAAACATTAAAATTTGGGTCTGCCTAAAACCTTTGCACAGATTTTGCGGCATCACTGTCTCGGTTATTCAAAATATATTAATAAATTAACGTTGTTTTTTTTAAAATTATTATTAAAAAATATTTTTAGTATTAAAAAAATACATATTTCAGCACATTTTATGTATTTCTGGCCAAAATTAAGCATTTTCAAGCATAAAAATGTCAAAATGTAGTAAAATACAAATATAAGGCATTGAGAAGACACATTCAAATACATGTTGTTGATATGTAGTATGCTGCACTAGTCACAAAGTGTCAGTAATCATCGATGAGACAATAGGCACCGCAGGAAGCACTTAGTGATAATGTAAGTCCCACTGCATGTGTCTTATTTATGTCTCAAATGGCTCATTTTCTGTCTTTCATGTTGACTATATTATGTAATACAAGTATAAAGGTGACTATAGGGGTGTTATTTCATGTCAAGAGGGCTCTAATAATATTAGAAACTGTATTTAGAGTGCCGTAATCAGGTTGTCTATGCTCCAACTACAATAATATTTCATTTATAAATAAGAATCCTACTTCCCGGAAATTCATTTATTGTGGTCGGGTCTGGTACCAAGTCACTGCCATAAATGAGGGATGGCTGTATTGCATTTACTCTTAAATGAAATGCTGAATGAACTGCAGGTATGATATATGAAGTAAAAAAAACAACAAAAAAAAAGTATTGTGCTACATAATGAATGCCATCCATGGGCTACAAATACAGTTTTTAATTAATACAATAAATGTAGGCATTCTTTGCACCATCATTATTAAATATGCAGCGGCAAAATTTCAAATTACAATTCAAAACATGTACATGCTTCATGGAACCATGCAGGTCCAGTCAATTAATACCTTTATGTGAATCAATGAATAACTTGTTTTTGTAAATACATTTTATTGTTATATTATAATTGTTCTGTTTTTAACTTCCTCTTTCCAAATTGATCTCACCCCTCACAGGATTGAACCAATAACCTCCATATCACGAGTCCCTTTCAATTAATTTGATGACATTTTCCGGCCTAGAAAAGAAGGGGAAATTAAGTTTTGGCAATCCATCCATCCCCGATAGGTGGGAAGTACTTCAGTGTGATTACTTAAATACACAGCATAACAAATCAATTGTTGGTGGTGATTAAACCGTGTTAACAAATAGCCAATCTACAAATGATTGGAAAACTTTAATTGAGTTCTACAGCACCTTCTCTATTGTAAGCCTAGCCTCAATTAACAAAGGAAATCATGTATTATGTCAGCAGAGGAACAAATCAAGTAGGTTAACTATGGCTAATGAGCTGGTAGTGGGGCTCATCTCTAGGCATACAGACAAGCATATAGACAAGGGTCTGTGTGAGTACGTTCATACACTATTCTATTTTTCATGTGAGAAGACTGAAGAAATTATACTTTGATATAATGTAAAGTAGTCAGTGTAAATTTGCTGTGCTCTCAATATAAGTCAAAACACAGCCAATAGAAACCGTTGGCAACAAAAGTGAGTGACCTCTAAGTGAAAATGTATATACAGTCATCCCTTGAATTCCGTCCTTTCACTCTATCATGGTTTTTCAAAAATATATTCATGAATAAATTATGCTGTTTCATGGTTGAATACGGCCTATTTTTAGTAAAAAAAAATATGCATATTGAAGCAATTCTCCAAGCCAGAGGGCGTTCAAGAGACACAGTCAAATATGCTGTAAAAGATATGCAGTATTCTACACTGGTCACAAGGTGTCAGTAACATCACTGAGACACAAATGCCAGACTTGATCGCCGCAACAACAGGTTTTTATTGTGCGTTTGAATGATCTCACAACAGGCACAATAATCCCTAATAAAAATCCCAAATAAAACATGAGCTACTTTTGCGGCCATAACCCACGCCAAACAAAAAACTCAACTCTGAACCCCCAACATCACTCCCTGTCCACCCGCCGCTCAGCTCCTCTAGGGAACACATTTATAGCAACACACATGAGCACGAGTCTTATTCATGTCTTAAATGGCTTATTTACTCTTATTATGTCTACTATACTGCGATTGGCTGGTGACCAGTCCAGGGTGTACCCCGCCCCTCACCCGAAGTCAGCTTCGATAGGCTCCTGCATACCCCCGCGACCCCAATGACGATAAGCGACATAGAAAAGGGATGGATGTATGTCTCCTGTATTGGGTGTAACAAATATAACGGTGACTATAGAGGTGTTAGTTCATGTCTAGGGGGCTCTTATAATGTTAAAAAAAACATATTTAGAAGGTCATAAACAGGTTTTCTATGCTCTAACTATGAAAATATTCAATTTATAAATAAGGAATCCTACTTATCACGGTCAAGTCCGGAACCAATTAACTTCTATAAATGAGGGATTACTGTAGGCTCTTATGAAGTTTTGCAGAAATTCCAACAACATACAGTATTTCCCTACCTGTTTAGAGGGTCAACCACAATGGCTCGTGGGTGTGACATGTTCCCTTCCAATAGAGTTTTCCTGGTCTCGGAGGCTCTCTGCAACCTGGCAACACTGATTGTCTTTCTGTAGCCATCGTTGGTCCAATATAAATTATTGCCAATCCAGTCCACAGAGATTCCTTCAACATTGTCGAGTTCTATGAGCAAATCATCAGATCCAAATGTTGAAAAATGGGTTTTATGATGCAATCCAGTGGCATTGATTTTGATACCGATGTGAAGAACTTTAAGTGCGATGCAGCAGACTACTTCAATGGCTGGTTTTAAAACTCACAATATCTGAATTTGATTAAAGATGTGGGTTACTTTATTTTATCTTATATATCAAATGACTATGACTATGATATGTCACTACTAGAGAACTGTTATCTTTGTATCACGCAAGTATCCAACAACGGTCAACACTGCAGTTTACCCACACGGTGAAACAAATGCAGGTAGGTGTGAAACAAATGCAGGTAGGTGTGAAACAAATGCATTTTGAGTACATTGAAAAGATTAAATGTTTGTAAAATGGAGAACCAAAATCGCTGATACGAGATACTACATGCAACATTCACAGGCACCTGGAATTCTGCATCTGCCTAAACAACAACAACAAAAATAACATACAAAAACACATTTTGACTTACCTTCGTTAAGTATGGTTTCTCTATGGCTTCCATCTATATTTTGCCTTCCAATGAGGAAACTGGTGGTGTCAGCAAAATAAATATGTCCCAATGACGCATGGTAGTCAATAGCTCGAGGGTTGACAAGGTCCTCAATTGGCACCATATGCTCGTCACTCGACTTAATGTTCATATCCAAGCCTCGGATGACCCCAGGACGCCCTTTACCGTAGAACATGAAGAGATCATTTTTGGGCTCTATGAGGCAAGAAAGGAGAGACCGTTTTACTGTTATTGTCAATTAATTGGTCTAATTTGTCAGGGCTGATCCGAGCATTAAGCACTTTCACCAAGCACATTGTTCTCAAGTCTTAGCCAAAGCCAGAACTATCCATTCACATTAATGGAGACAATGACCAATACCAATGACAATTCTGTATAATCTATCATGCTTGTGCAAAAAAGTTGTCTGGCAGTGCAAAAAAAAAAGTATGAGCAAATAGACAATGGCAAATACTTACCTTGGCAGAACACTATCTCTGATCTAAAATAATGTGGTGTCTCAATAGAGGGACAAACAGTGAAGCCTAGAAAGCTGAGGCAGCTCCTCTGCGGCCTGCCTGCCGCTTAGGCTCTACGGGGGGCTCTATGTTCTCCAACCCTTTGGGATCCTTTGTAGAGGCAAGAGGAGGAATGAAGGAGGGCTTCCGGGGAGAGAGGCAGACCTCTCCTCACTCTCAGTCCCTACCCACGAGACTACAGTGCTGTGGGTGAGGACCACACATGCCTCAATTCAATTTATCATTTTGTGAGGGAGAAACCAACTACCCAGGAGGCAATTAAGACTTGCAAGAGACCCAGATTTCATACTCCAGTGTGACCGCTGTAAGAAGCACGACCATTTAGCACCACCATCTCATTATGTTTAGGATGACGGAGAGCGCAAGAAGGAGAAAAGATAGCTGAAACGGACCGATCATGTGTAATGGGGGAATAAATCAAATATGTCATACCAGATGCTTTGTTACGCAAACTGCAACTTGGTGCCCCCCCCAACTGTGATGTAAACTTCATCTGTCTTTATTGTTAACTATGCAGTTTTCATGAATTGATTAGACAAGTCAACAAATGCTCAATCGAAATTGCAGTGTGCCGACGGTATTAAATAATTTTACATAGAAGCTGAGTTCATCAGCACCCTTTCAATCAATCAGCAGATAAATGCAACATCTGCGCTATTATGACTTTATGTTGTCCTTCTCAGGCGTTTATTATGAGTGCTTCCAATTAGCACTTAAATTGGTTAAATTATATTACACTTAAATTAAACCTTAAATATATATTTTTTAAAAGCCTCCGATGATCCATCCATCCGTCCATCCATCTTCTATGCCGCTTATCCTCACTAGGGTTTCGGGTATGTTGGAGGCAGGGTACACCCTGGACTGGTCGCCAGTCAATCGCAGGGCACATATAGACAACCATTCACTCTCACGTTCACATTCACATTCACATCAGAGTCACCAATGAACCTAACACGCATGTTTTTGGAATGTGGGAAGGAAACCTAAATTACGACTACAGGACTGCGACAACTAATGATTATTTTCTTAGTTTATTCATCTGAAGCTTGTTGTTTCAATTAATCGAGTGATCAGTTAGGACCTAGACGGACCAAAAGAATGTGAACCAGACACAAACAGTTACTGGTTTGGGCCACAACATATCAGAAAAGAGGTTAACATTGTTGATCGTTGTTTTCCAAAGTGTGTGAATATCTTGTTTTGCCCCAACACAAAGAAAATAGGTCTGTTTTCATGGATGACTACGGAAATGTAAAAAATATTCACATTTGAGAGGCTTACATCAGAGGATATTTACATTTTTAAATTTAAAAATAGGTTAATCGAATACCAAAATACTTGTCGATTAATTGGATAATTGATTAATCACTGATTAATTCATTAATTGTTGCAGCTCTAATCTAAATTAGACATACTTACTTTTGCAGGATTGTCTATCAGAGTCCAGGCTGTAGCCAACACGGCAATAGCACGTTCTGGACTTGTAGCTGCCACTCAGAAGACAAATATGGGAGCATCCACCCAATTTCCCATATGAATCCACCTCACATGCATGAGTCCTAACTGTGAATAAAATCAGTGCATGTAATTAGCTGGTGTAATATTTTTTTTTCTTTACAAGCAGCCCAACTCACTCACTACATGGAACCTGGCTTACCTTTTGTTTGAATTACTTTATGGTAAACACGGAGGGTTTCCGTCTTCCCCAGACTTGCAAGTGTCTTGATCTCTGCTGTGATGTTGAACCTGTGGATTTGCAGCAGCTCCACAGCAGAAATATCTTTGGAAGGGTCAGAGCGGGTAGCATAGAGGTAGTTCTCAAACACAGTTAATGCATAAATATTTGACACCTGAAAAAGAAAAAAATGATAAAATTAGCTTGTTCCATTATCCCGCAAAGCTAAAAATATGTGAAATTATGGGTATTATCTCAAAGCATGAGACAATGGGCCAAAATACTCGACTGAAAAGCTGAAAACCTTTAGGGGGCCCGATGTGGGACTGATACATTAGTATCCATATTTAGCAGGCAAACACCCATGAAAAGTGGCATGGTTCGATGAGCCTTGCGCACAGGAAACAGAATTAAATTGAGGGAGCTGCAACATGACATCAGGGGCACCAGGAGTCATGAGCCGAAATGTATAAATAAACAAGCAAACCACTGTTCCACAAAACACACACAATCTACACTGTATTGCTCTGTAACAACAGACGTTGGTGGGGTTAAAGTACAGTTCACAGGCAACATAAAAAAATAATTGACCTTTCAAAAAGTGATAATTTGGGAGACATTTGGCAACATTTTTAATTGATATAATTAATTCCAGCTAATAAGGTTATCAATGCTAATCAGATATGCTTATTGTTAATAAAAAAACAAATACAAATGAGTAAGATGAAGGGTGGGTTCTTCTTGGCAACCAATTATAGTCCACAACGTTAAACTAAGTATGAAGAAAATTAAAATTTAAGCCTATTCCAGTTTTGTTAACTGCATTTGCTGTATGTGGAGTTTTCCTCAGTCTACCTTGTAATATTAAAGCTCAGTGGCATTTTGAAGCATGTATACCCTTGCTACCTGGGCCGTAAGCAGCAATAGCATCTGCCTCTGAAAACATAACCCTGTGCATGTAATACACGTATATCTTGCATGAATGTGTAGCTCTGGTTGCCTAAAGGGATGTTTTAATGAATGGCCACAATCTGTGATGAGACTGCTGAAGAGCTAATTTGAAAGATTTGCCCCCAGTGTATCTTATTCATCAACCAGGCTATAGTGAACTGACCTTTTATGTCAAGATGAGACTGAATCATACAAGCAAAACGAGAATGAACCAACTGTCTTAAAATAAAACGGGCCATTTGAAGGGCAAAATGTAGTCACGCACTTTGCTTCCTTGGGTGATGGTGTGTCGGTATTTGCCTTGGTAATCCACAACATCTATGTAATCCAGGTAGACATCTGCCCAGTATACCAGCTTTTTGACCACATCCAATGCCACAGCTGTGGGCTGCTCGATTTTATAATCCACCAGCCGTGTCCTGTTGGTGCCATCCATGTTGCAGCGCTCCACCTTGGCCACGTTCCCATAGTCAGTGAAGAACATCATTCTGCACAAAGGCAAAGACATTAAAATCACAGACTGTTAGAGATGCTGTATTTGCGTCACTCATCGAGATATATACTGTATAGACTGTATCCGACGAAGACACATGAGAAGGTTCAGCTGGAACCTGTGGCTCCCTCGTTGTTTCAATTGCTTCCATTCCTTCATAAAGTATTTGCCACCATACAGAGTGGTCCATAGCCAGTTGTTCCCAGTTGCTTGGATTGATCTTCATTGCCTTCAAGTCACTTTTGTTGCAGTCTTTGCAACGGAGTCTTCGACCACCCTGCAGCCGCTTCTCATATCTTAGTTCACTGTAGAGAGCTAGTTTTGGTCGGCGTGAATCGTCCATAAGACAAACATGTCCCCTCCACCTCAGTCTAGATGCTGCTAACAGAGCTTCTACACTTGGCATGTTTGCCCTTTTAAGAACTTCAGTATTGGGGACTTTGTCTTGCCACTTAATATGCATGATGTAGCACAAATGGTGGCACTTCATGCTTGTCAGGAGCCTGATGTCCCTATGGTAAAGAGGAGCAGCTTCTAGAGCAGGGGTGTCAAACTCGTGCCATGGAGGGCCGAGACACTGCAGGTTTTCATTCCAGCCAGTCTCTAAAGCTGGTGATTTTAATGACCAACACCTTCAGTTTGAGGGAAGGAGCTCATCAATTAAATCACCTGCTGAAGAAACTGGTTGGAGAGAAAACCTGCAGCGTCTCGGCCCTCCAGGGCACGAGTTTGACACATGTGTTCTAGAGCATAGAGCAAGGTAGATATAAAAACTGCCCGGTACACGTTACACTTTGTGATGGCCATAATACCTCTCTGGTCCCATAGCGTACTTCTTAAGGCACCAAAAGCAGCACCTGTCGCTTCGCTACGTCCGTTGATTTCATTGCTGAGAGTGGCTTCAGTATTGATCGCACTCCCGAGGAAGACAAAACTGCGCACAGAGTTTAGTAGTATGCCGTCAATTGTGATTTTTGGCTCTCTGGTTCTCCTTTGGAGACTGCTGGTACAGAGTTTTGGTTATTTTGATGTTAATCTTTAATCCAAACCTTTTGGAGGCGCTTTGGAAGCTGGTGATTATTTCTTGCAGGTCAGCGAGAGAATCTGAGACGAAGGCCGAGTCATCAGCATAGAGCAGGTCGAGATAATACATCACAAAAACACAACATGAATGTATGTTCATGCAGACTGAAGTTAGTCTGCCGTGTAGAATTCGCCTTTATGAAACCAACCTTGCGAAACCAAACTTGGCTATTATAGCAGCCATAACAAGTCCATATTGTTTCTATAGTTGCCAAAGCAACACTAGCAGGTACAAATGAAAGTCTCAGGGTCTGATCTACTGAAAGTTTGAGTGTATAAAAAACACTTGAAAGCTGATCTACTAACAAGGTCTGCTGAGGATTGCACTCACAATCCATTTTGCTTGTTTGCAGAATATATGCCAGTCATAAGAACGCTCTAGATACTGGGAGGAAGAGATGCAAATGTAATCACTTCAAGATTCAAGATTCAAGAGAGTTTTATTGTCATGTGCATGGTAAAACAGCAGTTATACCATGCAATGAAAATCTTATTCTGTTCATTCTCCCAAGAAAAGAAAGAAAACACAAGAAAGAATAAGAACATAAGAAACAAACACATAAACATATATACCAATAAATTAAGCAACAACAACAGAAGAGACATTAATACAGATATAAATAAATAAATAAATAAATAAAGTGCTATGCGTGTGTGCGTGTGTTGCGTGCGGCGTGTGCGAGTGCTTCGTTGAGAAGCCTGATGGCCTGTGGGTAAAAGCTGTTTGCCAGCCTTGTGGTCCTGGACTTCAAACTCCTGTAGCGTCTGCCTGACGGTAGGAGTGTAAATAATGAGTGTTGTGGATGTGTGCTGTCCTTGATGAGGTTGTGTGTTCTGCGTAGGACTCTAGTTTTATAAATGTCTTGCAGTGAGGGGAGGGCTGCCCCAACAATGTTCTGTGAGGTCTTGATCACCCGCTGGAGTGCTTTCCTATCACGTGTTGTACAGTTACCGTACCAAACAGTGATGGAGGCGGTAAGGACACTTTCGATAGTGCATCTGTAGAAGCAACTCAGGATTGTGGTGGACATGCCAAATTTCCTCAGTCTTCTCAGGAAGTACAGTCTCCTTTGGGACTTCTTCATAATTTGTTGGGTGTTGTGAGACCAGGTGAGGTCCTCGCTGATGTGTGTGCCAAGGAACTTGAAGGTTTTCACCCTCTCCACCTCAGTCTCATCAATAAACAGGGGACTATGTGGCTCCTTTTCCCTTGTTCTTGGGTCGATGATCATCTCTTTAGTCTTATCTGTATTGAGAAGGAGATTGTTATCACGACACCAAGCTATGAGGTCCGCCACCTCTCTTCTGTATGATGTTTCAACACCACCAGTGATCAGTCCGATGACTGTAGTGTCATCCGCAAATTTAATGATGCTGGTGTTGTTCTGGGAGGCCACGCAATCGTAGGTGAAGAGCGTGTAGAGGAGTGGACTCAGCACACACCCCTGTGGGGTCCCAGTGCTCACAATTCTTGAGCTGGATGTGCGGTTGTGGACTCTGACTGACTGGGGTCTGCCTGTGAGAAAGTTAAACACCCAGTTACAGAGGGAGGGAGACAGGCCAAGTGTGAGGAGCTTATTTGTGAGTTTGTGGGGGCTGACTGTATTAAAAGCAGAGCTATAGTCTATAAATAGCATTCTGACGTATGTGTCCTGGCCCTGTAGGTGAGAAAGGGCTGTGTGGATGGCAGTGTTGACTGCATCATCCGTGGACCGGTTCTGGCGATATGCAAACTGTAGAGGGTCCACAGTTGCCGCCGGGATGCTCTTTTTGATGTGGGTCATGACTAATCTTTCAAAGCACTTCATAACAATAGGAGTGAGTGCTATAGGGCGATAGTCATTCAAGCAGGTCACGTTGCTCTTCTTGGGTACGGGCACTATGGTGGTGGACTTAAAGCAGGTCGGTACAGATGCTTGTGCAAGCGACAGGTTAAATATGTCAGCAAGCACATCAGCTAGCTCTGATGAGCAAACCCGAAGTGCACGTCCTGAGATGTTGTCTGGGCCTGCTGCTTTTCGTGGGTTTGTTTTGTTCAGAACCCTGCGCACATCAGCTGATGTCACCATGAGAGGTGAGTCCTGTGTGCTCCCCAAGTCCAGCCACCCTCTCTGCTCATCAGGAGTTTGGGTGTCAAAGCGGGCATAGAACGCGTTCAGCTCATCAGGAAGTGTGGTTTGGCTGGACGTGGCTACGCTACTCTGCTGTCGATAGTCTGTGATGTGCTGGAGCCCCGCCCACATGCGCCGAGGGTCTGAGGTGGAATAGTAGCCCTCCAGCTTCTGTCTGTACTGTCTTTTGGCCTCCCATATGGACCTCCTCAGGTCATATCTGGCCTTTTTGTAGTCATCAGCGGTGCCCATGACAAATGCAGTCGAACGAGCACGTAGCTTAGCCCTTACATCACAGTTCATCCACTGTTTTTGGTTAGGGTATTTTCTGTAATACTTGGTGGTGCTAACAGTCTCTATGCATGTGCTAATGTAGCCAGTAACAGCAGAAGCATATTCATCCAAATCAACAGTACAATCTTCCCTCCCCGCTGCAGTTTTAAACACATCCCAGTTTGTGCAGCCAAAGCAGTCCTGAAGTACTTGATCAGTTTCTTCATTCCATACTTTAACTGCTGTACGTACAGGGGGAGCTTTTTTAAGAAGTTGTCTGTATGTTGGATAAAGGAATATAGAGATGTGGTCAGCCTTTCCAAAGTGGGGTCTTGGAACAGCCTTCAAAGCACCTTTCATGTTGCTGTAGACTTGGTCCAGGATGTTATTTTCCCTTGTGGGAAAGCTCACATGCTGGTAATATTTGGGGAGGACAGTCCTGAGGTTACAGTGGTTGAAATCGCCAGATATAATGAATACAGCGTCTGGGTGTTTGGTCTCGTGTTTATCAATGATGTCATGCAGGAGGCCTAGTGCGTTAGCGTTGTTAGCTCGTGGTGGGATGTAAACAGCAGTTAAATACACAGCGCTAAACTCACGAGGCAAATAAAAAGGTCTGCATTTCACCATCAGCAGCTCAATGTCCTGCGAGCAGTGCTTTTCCATCGTCTGTACGTCTGTGCACCACCGTTTGTTTACGTAAACACAGACGCCGCCACCTCTGTGTTTACCAGACGCTAAAGTCCGATCTCCCCGGTAAGCAGCAAATGATTCCAACTGGATCGCCGAGTCCGGTATATCCTCCGTCAGCCAGGTTTCTGTGAAGGTGAGGACACAGCATTCCCTGATCTCACGTTGAGTTGTAATCCTTGCTCGTAGTTCGTCCATCTTGTTTTCAAGAGAGCGGACGTTGGCTAGCAGCAGGCTTGGTAGCGGTGGCCTCGTCGCTCTAGCTTTTAGCCTAGCATGCAGGCCGGCTCGCTTGCCTCGTTTACGCCTCGGATGCTTTGCTCGCCGGGTATTCAGCTCACCGGACCCGCAGGATGCTGCGTTCTCCCGGCGCAGAAGAAAGGCAAAGTCTGAGAGGCTAAATGAAAGTTCATGGTGAACCCTGCCGATGTTCAAAAGTGTCTCCCTGTTGTAATGTACTGCGTGAGTGTGTTGAATGTCCAAAATGAACAATAAAATAGCAAAAAATAGAAAAACACGGGAGAGTGTCACAGAGACGTCTGCCACGGAGGGCGCCATCTTTCATCTTTTACCACTTACCACTTAACAACCATAATGTGATTTATTACCTCCGCCAAGGAGGTTATGTTTTTGCCGGTGTTTATCTGTTTGTCTGCTTGTTTGTGTTCAAAATAACTTGAAAAGTTCTGAATGGATTTGGATGAAATGTTCAGGAGTGATCAGAAATGGTATATGGAAGAACTGTTTACATTTTGAGAATTTTTTTTAAAGGATAGTTTAACATTGCGAGATAGGACCGTTTTCGGCTTTTGTGCATGCGACGTCACAAAAAATGGTCAGAAAACAACTTTCCAACAGGTTCTACAAAATATCAAAGACTGAGGCAGATAATGTAATAATTCTGGATAGACAAGACACTGTGGACTCTGGCGTGTGCCAACACATTTGTTGTTGCTTGTGTGGAGTTTGCATGTTCTCCCCGCGCGTGCGTGGGTTTTCTCTGGGTACTCCAGCTTCCTCCCACATTCCCAAAATTTGCATGTTAGGTTTTGGCGACTCTAAATTAGCTGTTATTTCCAACAGAGTCAATGTGGTAGGACACTAAGGGCCTCTGCGTTGCTAAAGCTCATATCAACCAGAGGCCCAGGGAGGACCTCCAACTCCATGGCTTCAAACCCCATTTTCTCTTCACGGCCACTCTGCTTTCCCAAACTCTCTATGGTGACAGCTGGTACCGCACGCAAAATCATCATTTACATAGAGCAGTCCGCACCGCTTTTGCCCCTGTTAAATACTGCGCATGCAATCATAGTAGATCACACCCACTAAAAGTATATGCAATTTTTTTGGTTGGTCACACAGTTTAGCACACGTTATTTGGGATCTTAGTAGTTCATGCCTTCAATCTGTGTTAGTGAGCGCTTAATAGTCCATCCACCTCACAGGTGTAAGATATCAAAATGCCGATTAAGACAGCATGAGTATTGTACAGGTGTGTCTAATGCTGGCTGCAATAAAAGGCCACTCAAAAATGTGCCGTTTGAACACACAGCACAATGCCATAGATGTTGCAAGTGTTGAAGGAGCGCTCAATAGCCTTGCTGACTGCAGGAATGTCCACCAGGGCTGTTGCCCATTTTGATATGCCACACCTGTGAGGCAAAAGTGAAGTGCTCACTAACACAGATTTAGACAGATTTGTGAACAATAGTTGTAGCCTGTTGTGAACGTCTTTGAGTTGAGCTCATGAAAGATGCAAGCAAAAATGAACGCGTTGCGTGTTTATTTTTGTTGAGTCAGGAAGACAGAAGAATAGCAATGATGCAATGTATGTAGCTTTGTGATTTTGAGGTCAGAATGGTATCAAAACAACACAGGGACAGGAAAGCAAGAAATATAAGTTTTAGGGTTGTGAAAGATAAACCAATACGACCGGATATCAAATTTGACAAGCGAGAGATATGGCTGTGTCGCTAGCGGCCGCCTCGATCGATAAGAATCAACCATAAACCCTTAGATTAATTTATCGTAGAGACAGGCACCGGGTAGAACGAGACTAGCAATCGGTTGACAGTGCATCTTTAAAGTGACGCGGGAACCTGGACTGCCGGTGAATCGATTGTAGCACATGCTCGGTAGCTTCCCATGACTAAAGACGAGAGTGGAAGCTAGTCACCACAAAAGATTTTCAACACGTCAGGAAAATAAAAATCAAAAATTTGAAACGTCTTTGGATTTTACAATAAAGAAAGACAGAAAACTCAACAAAAGCAATGCCATTTGTAACGCCACTGGTAGCATGACAATTCACAACAAGAACAACAGAGATGAGTGTGGTACCCTTGTTTCTTGGGCTGCTGCTTACCTGTTTTGGTTTGCAACTTCTTTACTTTTAAATGTTGCACATTTTTACTTGCCTCGAGTGTTCAAAACACTACGCTCAGGCCGAAACGTTGCATGGGTATTTTGAGTATAGGACTGTTTACTTTTCCAACCTAACACAGCATTTTCATTGCACCCATATGCCAAATAGTGCTATTTACTTATCTTTGCTTGGACACTTTTTTTTTCCCAAACTATTTGTTATTGTTTGAGGGGCTATGAACTATTTTTTGTTATTTCTTATTACTGATTGGACTAAAGACTGTCAGTGCCTTACAGCATGTGTGCGGGTATGGTGTGGTCTTTTACACATTAGAAAATACTGTAAGAATATCACTTTTATAGAACTGGCTTCTTTAGTTTATAATGTATGATGAATGTCGACATCAACAAACGTTAACCGTGAAATTGTATCAAATCTAATCATATCGTTCACACACAGAATCCAATCATTCTGTTTTTAAACTATTTCGTTTTTTGAATTGTATCGTAGATGCATATCGAACAATCTATCACAAAGAGACGTGCAACCCTAGCAAACCTAAAAGGCAGTTTTAGAATTAGAAATATCAGAGTGCTGGTTTCGCCGCCTTGTAACAATAGGGGTGTATACTGTTGGCTGATAGTGCGGGAGCTTGAATGAGGGGGATCCCCCTGGGACACTCGGTCAATTGAAAAACAACAAATCACCTGCTAGGTAAAACATTTCACAATGTCACGGATCCAAACAGAAGTGAATATTTGTTTTACATTCATGAGGTGGGACTGACAGGACGCATGAAGTGACGGAACACTAGTTTATATCACATCATGGACAACGGGGACAAATAATGTGCATCACACAACAGATAAAAAAGTAACATTAAAAAAACTATGTCATGTGGACTGTCATTCTATCAAAAGGCATTTGGCACACTGGCTTAGACTAACACATACCTGGACACGCATAGATCCCCCACAAAAGATTTTGCCCCTTCAGTATTTTATTTTATTTCAGTGAGTATAAAGGCAAAATTATAGGAAAAAAAAAATGTCACTGTCCAAACATCACGTTTTCAATACATTTGTGTGTGTGCAGTGTGCACGTGCCTGTCCAGGCAGGCGAAAAGCCATCCGCCTGACGTAATGTCCCACTGTATGTAATTCAAGTGATGGACAGACACACCTCAAAGCTGATGAAAAGGCGAGGCTTTCGTCAACAGAGCATAGGCCAGAGTATATATCGGAGCATAAATATGCCTGTCTGTGTCTGCGGTGCGCAAGGCTAATCACACCCGGCGGATTTCCTCGGCTACGGTACCCTCCCAGGCCAGGCACCTTTTGAACACTTCACTACCGTAAACGGACACGGGTGAGTGCAAAATGAAAGCAGTGTGCTGCCATTGCTCAGTAAGAGAACGGTGCTGCATGCTGCAACTATTAACGCTGCACTTCAGGTAAGGAACTTTATTAAAAATGAACTCATCATCACCCTGTTCAAACGCTTACTGTCGCACCTTCCTAACAAGAAACACTGTACACCAGAGGTGTCTGAAGTGCGGCGCAGGGGCCATTTTCGGCCCACAGCTTGTTCTTTCTTCTTTCAAACGAGGTGTATCATTAGTAGGGCTGTGAAACGATTGAAATATTTAATTGTGATTCATCGAATTTTGTCCATAGTTAACTCATAATTAATCACAATTAATCACAGATATAACTTTTTTTTAATCATAAGTAGGGATGTAAATATCTTTGTGGTAAATGATTCGGTACGTATCTAGATAAACGGGTTAAGATACGATTAAAAAACGATCTAGTTTAAAAACAGGCCAATTTGATGCAGTGTACAAACGACACAATTCGATTCGATACAATTCAACGGTTACATTTGTTCATGTAAACATTCATCTTATATAAAGAAGCTAATTCTATAAAAGTGTCATTCTTACAGTATTTACAAATTTGTAAAAAAGCACATCATATCCCCAAGCATGCTGTAAGGCAGGGGTCCCCAACCACCAAGCAGTGGAAAATGTTCAAGTGCAACAACAAACATTTTTTAAATTGTATGTAAAGGGATATCCATTTTGGAAAAATTGGCCATTATTTTATTCAAAAAATAATGTACAGTTATTCGGCAGTTTTTGCATGTTTAATGCGAGCGGCGAATTGTCCCACTTTGTTTGACAGTCCTTGAACGCACCACCAAACTTTCTTGCACGCCCTACAGATAAACTACTATATTGTATTTTTTTCTCTTTTTCTTTCACCTCATATTTGGTTCTAAATGACAATAAAAATATGCCGGCAGTGCTCAATTACCTTCTCAGTTCTCTCTGGCAGTACTCTGTGACAACTCAACTCACAGAGACAGTAGACACAAATAACTAATAACACGGTCTTATTGCGAGAGCCATCTGACGGGGCTTTGATGCTAAACTTACCATTCAAAATACCCTTGTATTTGTCCATTTCTGCTCAATATTTGTTCCTAGACATAAATAACACATTACATAGACTCACATGTTAGCATCGACAGGATACTTGGTGGCTATTGTCTCAACAATTTAAGTTCCTGACATCTAGTGGCCAGTGGAGTATAGTGCTACTGCAATTGCGCAGTGAACAGTCACACAGGAGCTGCTGTCAGCCACAACTCACGGCAGTTACTGCCACTCTCCACACTGCTAACCATGCTAACACTCAGCAACTCTACAGTAGCTAGCTGACGTCACACACGTCACTTCCCAGGCGCTGCCCCTTAAAGGCGCATACAACGTCACAGATATTACACTACATATAACAGCTTGTAAATGCCTTATATTTGTATTTTTGTTCATTTAGCCATTTTTATGATTGAAAATGCTTAATTTGGAACAACAGTATGTACAATTTGCTAATATATGCATATGGTTTGACTAGTAAAAGGCAATATTCTACTACAAAACATTGTTCATTTATTAATTACTACATTTTTGAAAAAACGCAAGAGAGCGATGTTCGAACCGCGATGTGGCAAGGGACTGTAGTACAATATACTGACCTACATTGAATTGATTTTAGCTTCTTTAATTTACACATCGAAGTGGCCCCCACAACTTTCCGGTTTTCTGTATGGTATATCAAAATATTAATTAATTATTTGTTTATTGTAATTGACTGTTTTAGAATTGTATTAATTGGAGAATTACCTGCCTGTATATTGAAATTTCAATGTTATATATACATGAACAAGAACATAATTCATTTTCAAAAATAATGTAATAATAATAATAATGTATAATAAATATTGAATTATGTGAGAAAACCGTTGTTCTCTTTACGCACAAAAAACTTTCCGAAACCACAACCCAAATACCGAGGCACGGTCTGTACTGTGGGTTATCGGCACAGTTGCACCTCTAACCTAGAGAGAGAGCAGAGACCTAGCTGAGGAGTTGTCCACACAAGGACTGATATATATAAAATGCATATATTTCGATGGGTTCTGGCCTCTCGTCCACACACAAACGTAGTTTTTTGGCCTTAAATTTAGCTTTTGAAAAACTCCGGCTTCAGCGTGTTTATGGACGGGTAAAATTTTAGTTTTTTTGGTTATATTATGAGAAATGTGTGACATTTTGTCATGTTTTTAAACCTCGACTGACAACAGCACATTAAGTTAGTGACTTACGGGTGTTGGTTTCATTTCGTGCAGCGAACACGCATTTACACCCGTTTTCCTGGGCTCTGTGTAGGTGTTCACTGATTTGGAAGAAAGTACATGTTATTGTACATCTAATATCTCACTATATTGATGAACAGCAGCGTTGCAATGCATGACCAGGTCCGTTGTGGTTGCTTTTTCAGGCTTCTGATCGGCCAAAATGTGCATGACAGCCGGTGAATGTGTTTTTATGTGGGCAGACATTGTTTTAAAACTGTACATGTGTGGATGGAGATTTTTTTTTTTAACTTGGGGGAAATATGAGTTTTGAAAATGCATGTGTTTGTCTGGACATGGCCTATCAGGTCAGAGGAGGAAAATCATGCCCTTCAAACGCAGATAAAAAACTGTCAGTATCAGCAAGGAACACCGAACCCCAGGCAGTTGCATGGCCATGTAGCATACAAATGATCACTTTCTCGAATTACAAAAGGTGCTGAAGTTGTAGCTCAGAGAACGTCAACTAACGGCCCACTGGCCACGTCTGGCCTGCCAGAACTTTCCAAACAGGCCCAAGAATAAAATTACTGAATACCAAACCGAGCCCTGGGCTATTGTAGAAAATAAGTAAACACAATGAGAATAAAGGCTATCAAAATATAAATTTTTGCAAAATCGCAGGTACTGACACAGGCAGCACAAAATCTATTGTGATTGGATAACTCCATTCCATTCCATTCCATTTTCCTCCGCTTATCCGGGTCCGGGTCGCGGGGGCAGCAGTCTCAGTAGGGAAGCCCAGACTTCCCGGTCCCCGACCACCTCCTCCAGCTCCACCGGGAGGACACCAAGGCGTTCCCAGGCCAGCTGTGAGACATAATCCCTCCAGCGTGTCCTAGGTCTTCCCCGGGGCCTTCTCCCGGCTGGGCATGCCTGAAACACCTCACCAGGGAGGCGTCCGGGAGGCATCCGGACTAGATGCCCGAGCCACCTCAGCTGCCTTCTCTCGATGTGAAGGAGCAGCGGCTCTACTCTGAGCTCCTCCCAGATAACCGAGCTCCTCACCCTGTCTCTTAGGGTGAGTCCCGCTACCCTACGAAGAAAACTCATTTCAGCCGCTTGTATCCGCAATCTCGTTCTTTCGGTCATGACCCAAAGCTCATGACCATAGGTGAGGGTGGGAACATAGATCGAACGGTAAATTGAGAGCTTTGCCTTCCGACTCAGCTCTCTCTTCACCACGACGGTCCGGTACAGCGACCGCATTACTGCAGACGCTGCGCCGATCCGCCTATCGACCTCACGCTCCAACCTTCCCTCACTCGTGAACAAGACCCCGAGATACTTGAACTCCTCCACCTGGGGCAGGACCTCATTCCCAACCCGGAGGGAGCAATCCACCCTTTTCTGACTGAGAACCATGGCCTCGGATTTGGAGGTGCTGAGTCTCATCCCAGAAGCTTCACACTCAGATGCAAACCGTCCCAGTAAATGCTGCAGGTCACAGCCCGATGAGGCCATCAGGACCACATCGTCTGCAAATAGCAGAGATGAGATCCTAGTGCCCCCGAACTGGACTCCCTCGACACCTTGGCTGCGCCTAGAAATTCTGTCCATGAAAATTATGAACAGAATCGGTGACAAAGGGCAGCCTTGGCGGAGGCCAACGTTCACCGGAAACAGGCTTGACTTACTACTGGCAATGCGAACCAGGCTCCTGCTCCGGTTGTACAAGGACTGAATGGCACGTAGTAGCGCGCCACCAATCCCATACTCCCGGAGCACCCCCCACTGGACACCGCGAGGGACATGGTCGAATGCCTTTTCCAGGTCCACAAAGTACATGTAGACCGGTTGGGCAAACTCCCAAGTACCCTCCAGGACCCTTGCAAGGGTGTAGAGCTGGTCCAGTGTTCCGCGACCAGGACGAAAACCACCTTGCACCTCCTGTAGCCGAGGTTCGATTAACGGTCGTACCCTTCTCTCCAGCACCCTGGAATAGACTTTCCCAGGGAGGCTGAGGAGTGTGATCCCCCTATAGTTGGAACACACCCTCCGGTCACCCTTCTTGAAAAGGGGGACCACCACCCCAGTCTGCCAATCCAGAGGTACTGTTCCCGACTTCCACGCAATGTTGAAGAGACGTGTCAGCCAAGACAGTCCCGCAACATCCAAAGCCTTGAGGAATTCAGGGCGAAACTCGTCTACCCCCGGAGCTTTGCCACTGGGGAGCATTTTGACTACCCCAGATACCTCAGCCATGGTGATGGAACTGTCCGCATTCGTATCCTCAGTCTCTGCTTCCTCTATGGAAGGTATGTCAGTGGGATTGAGAAGGGCCTCAAAGTATTCCTTCCACCGCCCAACCATATCCTCAGTCGAGGTCAGCAGGCTCCCGTCCCCACTGTAAACAGTGTGGACCGGGCACTGCTTCCCCTTTCTGAGGCGCCGGACGGTTTGCCAGAACCTCTTCGAGGCCGACCGAAAGTCGTGTTCCATGGCCTCACCGAACTCCTCCCACACCCGAGTTTTTGCCTCGACCACCGCCGAAGCCGCGTGCCGCTTGGCCTGCCGGTACCCGTCAGCTGCTTCAGGAGTCCCACAAGCCATCCATGCTCGATAGGACTCCTTCTTCAGCTTGACGGCAGCCCTGACCTCTGGTGTCCACCATCGGGTTCGGGGCTTGCCGCCACGACTGGCACCGACCACCTTGCGGCCGCAGCTCCGATCGGCTGCCTCAGCAATGGAGGCACGGAATAGAGCCCATTCGGACTCGATATCCTCGTCCTCCCACGGGATGCAGGAGAAGCTCTGCCGGAGGTGAGAGCTGAAGACTCGACGAACAGGAGACTCTGCCAAACGTTCCCAGCACACCTTCACTACACGTTTGGGTCTCCCGGGTCGGTCCGGCATCCTCCCCCGCCATCTAATCCAACTCATCACCAGGTGGTGATCAGTTGACAGCTCAGCCCCTCTCTTTACCCGTGTGTCCAAAATATGCGGACGCAGGTCTGATGATACGACTACAAAGTCGATCATAGACCTGCGGCCTAGGGTGTCCTGGTGCCATGTGTACTTATGGACATCCTTATGCTAGAACATGGTGTTTGTGATGGACAAACTGTGGTTCGCACAGAAGTCCAACAACATCACACCGCACGGGTTCAGATCGGGGAGGCCGTTCCTCCCAATCACGCCCCTCCAGGTCACACTGTCATTGCCCACATGGGCGTTGAAGTCTCCCAGCAAAACGACAGAGTCACCAGTTGGGGTGCTCTCCAGCACCCCTCTGATGGACTCCAGGAAGGCTGGGTACTCTGAACTGCCGTTTGGCGCGTACGCACAAACGACAGTCAGGACCCTTTCCCCAACCCGAAAGCGTAGGGAAATGACCCTCTCGTTTACCGGGGATGACTCCAACACAGAGGCACTGAGCCGGGGGGCTATTAATAAGCCCACACCAGCTCGCCGCCTCTCCCCTGCAGCAACTCCAGAGTAGAACAAGGTCCAGCCCCTCTCGAGGAGTTTGGATCCAGAACCCAAACTGTGGGTCGAGGTGAGTCCGGCTATATCTAGTCGGAATGTCTCAACCTCTCTCACAAGTTCGGGCTCCTTCCCCGCCAGAGAAGTGACGTTCCATGTCCCAAGAACCAGATTTGGCCACCGAAGACCAGGTCGCCTAGGTGCCCGCCCTCGACTGCCACCCAAAACGCAATGCACCGGACCCTTATGCTTGCCCCCGCAGGTGGTGGGTCTACGGGGGGGAGATCCCGTGTGGCTTCTTCGGGCTGAGCCCGGCCGGATCCCACGGGTGAAAGCCCGACCACCAGACGCTCGCCTGCGAGCCTCTCCCCCAGGCCTGGCTCCAGGGTGAGGCCCCGGTATCCCACTTCCAGGCGAGGTGCGGCCTCTCCTCGTGTGTTTATTCATAGGGGTCTTCTGAATCACTCTTGGTCTGGCCCGTCACCCAGGACCTGTTTGCCTTGGGAGACCCTACCAGGGGCATATAGCCCCAGACAACATAGCTCCTAGGATCACTCGGGCACACAAACCCCTCCACCACGGTAAGGTCCTATAACGGCCCCCCGTCCTATAACCTCACTTTTGCCGTATTTTACAATACGATTTGGCCCTCACAGTATCTGCCAAGAAAAATTTAGACCCTTAGACATATAATTGCTGGACTCCTTAAAAGTAAAACATTTGATAAAATAGAGGTCGTCCTTTTCCACTTTGCGGTTCAAATTTCGCAACTTCACTCTATTACGTTTTTTCAAGAATATATCATTAAATAAATTAATAAATCCTGCTGTTTCATGGTTTAATGTGTCAAAACATAGACGAATTTACGCAAACGTTATGCAGTTTTTGCCTAAATTACGCATTTTCAAGCATGACAATGGTGAAACTAAAATACAAATATAAGGCAGCGATATTTGTCATTTTAACACGTATTGGCATCTGCTCTTTTTAAAAAAA
Organism: Dunckerocampus dactyliophorus; assembly: GCF_027744805.1. Lineage (NCBI taxonomy): Eukaryota > Metazoa > Chordata > Actinopteri > Syngnathiformes > Syngnathidae > Dunckerocampus > Dunckerocampus dactyliophorus. Next base: position 17,638,532 of record NC_072827.1, read on the forward strand.
AAATATTCGACGGCCAGAGTTTAAAAGCGGAACTAATGCAACGTAACGTTCTACATACCTACATGGGTAAATTAAAGTGGCGCACCCAAACACTGCAGCCGGCATATCTCCTGTTGCATAACTCTGAGGTACTTATCTTTGTGAACCAAGGATGGTATAGTGTCCTTTTGTGCCCCAGTGATGCAAATGGGAGTATGAAAACATATCGACCTAACTCATTAACAACTACTGGAAAATAAACTCATATGTAAATGAAAGAGTGGAGACTTACCACTTCAGAGCTAGCAAGTAGCGTAACAAGCTAACAGCATGTACGCCAATGCAGTAATTCTACACTTCTACACACGGAGTGGGCGGGGCATAAACCGAAAGTGGGTGGGGCTTAAATAGGCACATTATTTTAAGTCTAAAATTGACATGGATTGATCAGAAGTTGCTATATTTATTGTTTATTATTCAGCTATATGTGTACTGTGTATGTGGGTAAGTGATCTGTAAGACTATTATGTAATTCTTTAATGGTCTGTGTAACGTTGGTGATTCATGCAAACATCCACTGATGGCAAACAGGGAAATAATCGATCAGCCTTGTTCACTGTAGTTTTTTTCAAAAGCACCTTGTTCAGTACTCCAAGCAAAGTTTTCCAACTGACTTTCAATCACCAGCCAAATTAGAAGCAAGCGGACAGTAAAAAAAAAAACAATAAAAAAAACACCGGCAGTCAGCTCAGTCTTGTCAAATGCACTGCGTACGTAACGAAACAAGTTTACCAAGTAACTTTAGATACGAGCTGAGGAAAACCTAAAAAAAATCGTCGGGAGTGAAGGCAGTGACCAACGCAACACAAAAGCTTTTTTCATCGTTGTCCTATTTTGTCAAATGCACCTCATATGTAACAAAACAAGGCTTGGCTCCTCTCTCTGGCTGTAGCGAGTCTGTCTAAGGAGGGGCAGTCTGTGTGTGACTGGCCAATCACAGACCGTGTAGAGTGAATACAAGTAGTTACCCAACGAGGATTTCCCTTCATCACGATTACGGATAATGACAAGCTATACTCGTTTCATGTTGTTAGTCGGCAAAAAGGCATTATCCGTAACGGATATTCGTCTAAAAGGAGTATCTGGCTCATCCCTAATATACTGTATAAATAAATAAATATATATCGTCATACTACTATACATACACACTACACACATACATAGTACTTTGATGAATTGTACTGCATGGAATAAGCAAAATAATTGGATTTAAAGTAAGTTAAAAGTTGGAAGTGTAGTATTCAAAATTTTGTCACCAATATTTTCACTTTTACTGCAAATGAATATGGGCTGCAAATATCAGTAGTCCTTGACTACTACTTTTTAGTAGTCCTCCTTGACTACTAAAAATCGGTATCGGTATCAGCCCTGAAAAAAAAACATATTTTGGCCGATCTCTACTTGCGGCACGCTTAGCTGTAAGAGGCAAAACCCCTGACACACTATCACACTCTTAATATGTGACAGTATATTAAGATGAATGGACTTCCTTTAAAACTCAATACATTAAGAACAGTGTACTCATGAGTGATGGCCATGCTTTAAATTAGCTCTTGACCATAAGGAGTGTTGAGTTGCTGAGGCAATTCCTTCAGTTCCAGCCACATAATACAATCCCTCGCAATATCGCGGTTTGATGATCACTCCCTCGATGTATCGTGGTATTTCAGAAATGAATTAATTAATGAATGACAGCTGTTTCGTGGTAGACTTTGGTCTATTCATGAAAATATATTGAAATACAAGTGATATGGAGTATTCTGGTCACCTAGGTGGCAGTAATGACAAAATACATTGAGGAAGCACGCAAAAATCTTCCGAGCAGTTGTTCTCACAAAGTCTTAAAAACATTGTCCCAGTTTGTCAAGTTCTCAGACGTGGGCTTACTTATGTTGGCTCTGAAGGCTGTCTTTTCGCCGAGTGTGATGACACCGCTGACAAAAGTTACCTCTGTGCTCACTGCAATGCATTTTGCAATACAGTGACAGGTATGCCGGGTTTGAAGTGCTTCAATTCTGTAACAATCTCGTTCATGTGGCTTACATGTAAGGACAAAATATTCATGCCCAGCTGCTCAATTCTTTTTCTTCTCAAATGGTAAAACCTTCTGCAGAATTTCTGAAAGATGTGGGGTGACAACTGTGAATGCAAATGAATGTCTAGACAGCAGAAGCATTACCAGCAATCCACCAAATTGCACTGCTCATTGTGAAACAGACTGAGCGGTAGGACAGAGAACAATTTAAATTCCTTCATTGTAACTCGCTCACATTCTTCTAGACAAGTCAGTAGTTCTACATAGTGATTATAGTCTTCTTCTATGACTTCTATTTCCTTCCAAAAAAAACCCCCAAAAACCATGTGTGATGATAAATGAGCCATTTGGGGCTTTCAGAGATGCTTTATTACACAAACATAGGAACACTCACCCCATGAGAGGATCCAAAGCTATTCCTTTCGGATTATGCAGGTCTAGCTGCAGGAGAGTCACACAAGTGTTGCCACTCTGGTCACACACAAATATCTTGTCTCTGACCCGGTCAACAAAATAGAAGTTGCCAGTCAGCCAGTCAATAGCCATGTGCTCAGCATCTGCAATCAGAACAAATTAGCTGTAATAATATCATACTGTATCATAAATGGTGTATTTTGTATTTATTATACTGATCATAATTCCTCAAGAGGTGATGTATTTGACACATTCGCCGAACCTGCTGACTACAGACAAGGGAGTCAAAATTTAAAATTGAGGTGCGCTCAAAACTTGCTTACTTTTGCAGTGTTCAATCACTGGCCACATCACAAAAAAAAAACTAAACATGTAAAATGATAACTGTGCAATGTTAAGTTCATCAAAAATAAAAACCTTGTCAGTGAGAACAATCGTGATGATTGGACACCACATGATATATCAAAACATAATTAACTTAACGTATTTACGAGGCGTAATTTGGCCCCATAATTATAGCCTAGCTTCTTGCTTTGCAGCTGGTGTGTTAGAAGCAAAACAAAAGGCGTTCAAGGCGCTTCCCAAGGTAATTAACGCGTGTAATGGCGGTGGACACTAAAGGTCGTGATTGTTATCGGATTTCCAAAGTTCGAGTGCTTTGTCATATTTTTTTGGGAAACTGTGTGCGTTTTTTTGCAATCAGCACCACAATAACGACTTCCATTGCACACCGTTCTACAGGACGCAATTATAGTTAATAACAGAGCCACTCAATAAAACCATGATTTTCATGTCAGTTTTTTGTGTCCTTTTTTCCCCCAAGATCCAGGATTAAACAGTTAAGAAAAGAGCAAATGTTATCCAATATGTTATCACATTACCTCAATAATGTAACAGTTACAACCATGGAATTTCCATTTCATTTACAACTAACAATTTTAAAATATACATACAATGGAGGAACATTTTAAGCTCTCTGCAAGTTCACAAAATGTGTAATATACTTTATTGTGTTGCACACCACACAGAACCAGCACACACACATGCAGACTGCAGGGGTGCACTAACGGTGACTGCCCCCGGAGCTGAAGGGCACCTCCACGGTCCTCTCCAACTACTAGTTTCGTCCATGGCGGGACACTAACCAGGACTCACACCGGGACCCTCCAGTTCTGAAGCCCAAGTGCTTGTGGACTGAGCTAGTGCCGCCCCCTTAATATAGTTATTAGACTTGCCACTTGACTGCCACTCATGACAACAAGAAGTGTAGCATCATTGAATGACACTAAAACATCCCCTTTCAGACATAATGCCTTATGCCGGTGCATTACTGCATGCAGAATGTGCTTTTAGAGACCAGAATTAGAGTGGTTGCGCTCTAAGTGCGGATGGTTGCACAGCTTTCCTCAATAAAATTATCGAGATGTGGATGATGGGTGGCATTGTTGCTTAAGATTACTTTCAATACAACTGCTTTTCTCACATTCCATTTTACTATAAAACACGTTATTACAATGCAAATGAGGACATACGGCCCCCATTTGGAAATGTTATTTTTAATAACAGTGGACATGTTAAACTCTTGGCTCTTCGGTTCATTTAAAAGGAAATCAAAAAGCTAAGCATTACTACTGGATTTACCAATAATTAGTCAAATAAAGTGCTGGTTTGGTATGATTATTAAATCTGTAGTATAACTTTTCTGAGCAACCCTAAAAATTAAACTATATTTTTAAAAAATAGCTTAATTTATCATTAACACCTTAACATAGATGGTGATGTTTCAGAAGAAACAATGCCTATAGTTAAAAGAACATGGCTGTGGTGGTCTACCTTTGATGGAGATCCTCTAGGTAAGTTTAGTAACTGTCATTCGAGAAACAATACGTCTGCTGTAATCACGTTTGTTTTGGGGTTTTTTTTCAAATGATTGAATATTTCCTGTGAGAGATACAACACGTTTTTTGTGACATTGTTAATTATTCCTCAGAAAAGGAGCAGTAAATGTAGGATCCAAGGATCGGTAGCTTTATGTGAAACTGCTGTATGTCACCAGCTCAAGAATGCATTTTTTTTAACCAAAAAATATAAGAACATGACCACCGGCTAGCATAAAGGTGCCAAAGAAAAAAGAAAAAAGAAACAAATGTCAAATAAATGTCTACATTTTTCACAATTATGATTTAGACTGCATAAAAATTGGGGTCAATTCTTGTTCGGACCAAATAAGTTAACTGATCATCCACAGCTGGCAGGTATTCACGTACATGTCTGCAGTGTCCACACACACAAAAGCAGTCTCTGAAAGTCAATCAATAATTTACAGACATGATACATTCAATGATAGCTAACGTTAGTGAATAAACTTAGCCAAATCACTATTATCAGCTGACAACAAATATAACAAGTGCACGTGTCACACGAGGTGTATAGTTTACGCACTTAAAGCAGGAGGAGCTTGCAGTATGCTCGAAAGTCAGCGCCCTCTAGGCAGCCGCTCTGCGTGACATAAAGCAGTTTTAAATTCTGGGGAGTAGCAGCAAAAATTGCACCCTCTCTGGAAGGAGTGACCTCATCATCTTGTTGGCAGAGTCTTATTGGATCCCCACTCGGAACACAGGGGGGCCCTTTGAATGAATGAAGAATTGGATCTGTCATGCTTTCTGTAATGTGCTAGACATGATGAATGTGTGCGCTCCCTACGCTTCCCCTTTGTTTCCCAAAGAAGTCGATGCTCTTGTATTTCATAGTTTTGTTGTTATTAGCTCATCGTACAATTAAATAACCTTTTCGTATTACCATATTTCCTATTTATTCCACATTCAATAGACAGTCAATACAAAAATACACTGGTATTTATGTATGAAAATGACCAAGGTTAATTTTGATAATCTTGTAACAAAAACACTAAATTGTTCCTTTAAATCAATAGTATATGATATGTGACTGACATCAACTATACCTGTTGCAGGCGGTGGATTTCGTACCTGAACAGGGGCCCAATCTACCTTGTAATGCCACTACTATAACGGCACAATTATACAAAACATCAATAAGGGTGGCAGTGGCTCTGGAAGTAGAGCAGGCCGTCCAGATAAAACAATATAATGGCATTACAGAATTGCGAAAGAATACCGTAATTTGGACAGATTGAGCGCACCGGAACATAAGCCACTCCCACTAAATTTAAAGAGAAAAAAAGATTTGTACATATACAAAGATTTGTACATGTACAGGCTGCACCTGTGTCCACGGTTTAACCTTGGGTGTTTAGTACACAGAAAGATGTTACACAGAGGATTTTTTTAACATTAACTAAATAAATGTTTCTTTCCAAACAGTGTCGAACAGTTCGTGCAACAGGGCTGGTTAAACAGTAGCCTACCAGAAAAGTCACTATCAACGCCGTCTTCGTCCTCCCCCTTCCACACAAAAACCATTAATGTCATCTTCTTCAGTGTCATAACTGAACAGCCCCAAAATTCCCTGAGGCAAATCAGCCCCTGAGCCTGTGTGTCCTCCCCACCACGCGGCAGTCCAGCCCCCCGAAATCAGACTGCGACAGTGGACCTCCCGGCACTGCTCCAAGCTGCCAAGATAGCAGACCCGACCAACAGCCGCTAGATCGATCGCCTTCAACCTCCAACGATCTCTACGCGTTCTATATATAACAGAATCAACTAAGCTTTGTGATGTTCATGTGATGAGGTGTTCAAGCTCACTGCGTAACTCTTAGTGCGAGGCATCGGCTTTAAGACATCAACCAATCAGAGCACGGGAAAATGCTGACGTTACTGTACGCCTGCTAGTTAGCCCTGTGATGTGAATTTGAAAGCGGATTGGTTAAAGAAGCAGCTTCATTGCTAACAGTTCAGTGACATTGGGCCAGCACTCATAACTCTGAAGGCCCAGGGATGATTACATTGATACATATGCCAGCAGAAAAGGCCTTGCTAGCCCTGACTCGCAGCACGATACAGACACATCATCCAGGTATTTAGAAATGCATTCTGATCAGTCAAATAATAAGAAAACATTAATGAATTTCCAAAAGGAAAGAGTGTGTGTGTGTGTGATGTAATAGTCCTTCTCACTTTGCAAACTTTGCTGTGTTGTTATTTCCTTTTCCCGTGTGAGTCTTCGTAGATTCCGCATTTCAGCACAGCGCAGTGACCCAGAGGAGTCTTTGGATAAAACCCAGCAAACCCTTTCCTGGTCATGCTGGAAATCCAATGCCAGTGTTCCATTTGCACTCAGAGACCTCAGGGGCAGAAGACCTGTTCCATTTAGATGGGTGATGACAATACGATCAGATCCACCCATGAGAAGCACTGGATGCTTATCACCAGGATCTAGTGAGAGGGAAAGAAACATGCTTCAATGTCCTGTTGAAACTTCAAGAGGGGCTAAGCACAGTTGAGGGAAATTCACAGACAGACACATAATAAGAAAATGTAAACAAATGTACTTGTGCTACCCGGATAAACATAAATTAATAGTATACAAGTGGGGCAATTGGCATCAAATCAATAACTTGTTACAATTGGCATCAGGGATTAAACCAACATTGATGAATTGTTATGCATACATCTTTAGGACTTCACTTGATCTTTTTCATATAAGGCAGTATATTGTACTACTAAACCAATAATAGCAGAGTATTTCAATTATGCATTTTTACTTTCACTCTTTTTAGGACAGCAGTTATGTGGTAACCACAATGGTACACCCTTTTCATCTTTGCCTCTTGACCTGTGCCTGTTTCACCCTGAAAAAGTACCGTTCAGTTGAGTGTCAGCGTTGTGTGTCAAACAGTTGTTGGTGGTAGTTGGTTACAATTGTTGTGGTCCAAGGTGTGATTATCATCAAATAATATTCTGGAACTTTGACGACCCAACCTTGACCCAAGTTTGATCCAACCTCAGTATCCAATAAGCTTTAGCTCTGTATTATATATATATGATATATAGATAAGTAAGAACTACTGAGAAATATACTGTTGACCGCAATACAAAAAAGTTAAGTGGATATTCGTCATCGAGTGCATATAGTATCTTACTCTAGACTCACATTCTTTTTTACAAAGAACATATGCAAATTTTCAATAAATACATTTGTCTACAGCATGCAATTACCCCGCACTGCCATTTCCATAATATGGAGCAAGCAGGGGTGCATTACGAAAAGCAGAATGATTAACCATTAAGACGCTATAGAGCTGTGTGTTAAAAAAGAAACATAACACATTTTTCAATTCAGTCTGAACCAAATGAGAGACGAAAAGATCAAGATTAATTATTAAAAAAGCAAAATTGCACCGTGGAGTTTTTCCAATCGTACCATGAGGATTTTTTTATACCCTGCTGCTCTTCGTCTACTGGCCCCAGAGATCTCTATCTGCAAGTTATATTCATGAGCTTTCACAAGTAATGGTAACCCCATAGTTATCACCGCACTACTATCCCTCCATGCTAAATGAATATTAATGCACATGAGCATTGGGTTCAGTTAAGTTTATGGGTAATCATATTCAGTTTATTCCTGGTAGGACACCAGTCATATTGATTCAAAGCAGCAACAGGCAACAGCGGTGTTCTCTCCTGCCAGGTGAGCTGTGCCTCTAGCTATTTTCAACACATATGCCATTGAGACAACAAAATTAAAAAATGAATACAATAAATTACTGTTTTAGATAAGAGTGTGTGCATGTATATGCATACATGCACACACACACACACACACACATGAACTGGTTTATATATATATATATATATATATATATATATATACCACACCACCTAAGCACAAATGAGCGGCCAATAAACACAACCTGTATTTAGACTGTTTTAATTCTAAGTAGGCCTTTTTAATTCATTTGGGCATATTAGCTCCTAGAATCTGGCATTAACATAAATCAGGGTTACGCTGGGCATTGTCTAAGCATTAAACTCTGTAGACTGCTCCCACTTCTCATGTGCTCATTAATTTTATCATTATCCTGGCCTGACCACATCTACTTAATTCCCACATGGGTGATAGATGTAGTCACTGCCAAACCACATTTATCTTGCTCCAACAACCTGAGGAGCAGACGATATGTGAGAATAGCACTTCGATTGAACAAAACCGTCTTAATTAATAGAGAGGAAACATACCTTGTTTGGCTTTGCAAGATATCCTGTCATTTTGCAGGAGGTATCCTTCTGCACAGCTGCATCTGTATGACCCGTAGGTGTTTGTGCAGATTTGGCTACATGAGCCATACTGGGCACATTCATCATGATCTTACAGAAAAAAGAGAAGAGAGTCATTGGTAACTAATTCATGTCCTGAAAGATGACCCAAATACATAAAGTATACAGAATCAGGCATAAACACTTGTATGACCTTTTGTGGTACAACAGAGGTGAAAGAGTGTTACCAGAAGGTTCTGGGTAAGTCTTTGCATGAGTGTGTTTTCTCAAGACCCTCTGACTTTTTGACTCAGTCCAAAATCATGTGCAGTATACAGTCGTCCCTCGTTTATCACGGTTAATTGGTTCCAGACCCGACAGTGAATTTTTGCGAAGTTGGATTCAATATTAATACATTTGATATTTTTGTATTTAAAGCATAGAAAGCCTGTTCAAGACTTATAAATACAATTTCTACCATTCAGAGCACTGTAGACATGAAATAACACCCCATAGTCACCCTTGCACTCCTATTATTCTTTGTTTACAACACATTGCTCAACTGTAATGCGCAGGCTACAGGATCACTGCAGGGAAACAAGAGACGGCCGCCGCTTTAAACATAGCATGCTACCTCCAAATTGTTTATTCTAAACTTAAGAAAGGGTTTCAAACAGTGTGGGGAAAAAGGACAAAGTAAGAAGCCAATAACTTACCACTTCCTTGGAGGAAGAACTTTTTTTCACTATGTGATGTTGGACATGCCTTGGCTGACTCCATGCAGTGTGAAGGTAATCTAATCTAAGGTAATGTCTCATCACTGTAACATTACTGACGCCTAGTGACCAGAATCCTACATATAACTTGTCTTTCAATATTTTTGGACTAATAAGAGGCCATAGTCAACCACAAAACAATGTTAATTTATTAATTAATACATTTTCGAAAAACTGCGATACAGTGAGGGAGCGATGTTTGAACTGCGATGTAGCAAGGGACGACTGTATTTGAGCGTAAATGGTTGGCTGTCTTGATGTGTCAGTCTTGTGACTGACGGGTGACCATTTCAGGGTTTTTGATGGTGGTGAAAATGTTTTTCATACACTCAAGTTTTTGTATGATTCAGTTTTTGCCTCGGTTTTCGTACAGTACATACAGTAACAAACTAGTCTGTTTGCTCTGTACTGTATCGTTCTGTGAAATCGAATGGCCAAACAAAGCACCCTACGTGTTGCTGACTCACTCTCCATATCTTTTTATTGAGTGTGACTAATCAAGAAAGTGCCAAAGAAAGTTGGGAGTACAAACACTATAATAAATACTGTAAAGTGAGAAAGACAATTAAATTCAATCTTGTCAGAATGTATGGGAAGTCCTCATAAACCATAACATCCATCCATTTGTCATATATAATTATTTCACAATGTTTTCTGCATGTAAAGCTGTGATCATATAAAAAAAAAATATTTGTTAATATTTTTGGGTGTCTGGAACAGATTGATTGAATTTACATTATCTCCCAAAGGAAAAATTGCCTCATTGTTTTGTATATTTTGGTTTTCTTCTAACTTTCTGGAATGAATTAATAATGATAGCCAAGGTACTCCTGTACAGCATCACGTAACAGCTGTTCCTCGAGTATCACTGTTCAGTTGGAGGCCATGGTGTTGTTACAAGGTAAATCCAAGTGAGTCACAGCTCTAGAGGCAACTTTGGCATTAAAATACTGTGTCCTTTGGCAGAAACTTGGCTGGTGGTCCACTTTATGATGAGCAAACAAAGCCACAGTAAGATACACAGCTAAATTAGAGTGCTGTGTACTGGGTCTGTAATGTGTCATGAACAGAGGCCCCTTCCTACAGACAGATGGTCTCTTAAACCTTCCACCCCCTGCTATTTCACCTGAGGGAAAGTCTGATTGAGGGCAAAAGGGGAGACAGGTGTGGGCAAGAAGGAGGAAGAGGAAAGAAAGAGGAGGAAGCAGCTCTGCAGAATCTTACCTCGGCAGCTTTTGCCATCCTCGCCGACCTCAAAGCCGTCAGCACAGAAACAGAAGGTTCCGTTCCTCGTCATGACGCAGCCATAGCGACACCGGAGCTCATGGCAGGCTGATAGGAGTTCTGCAAGGGAAATAGGTTTGATTTTTCTTAGTTTTTCATGAGATTTTACTTGATTTATTTAGTTAACATAGTGACATCATCCTCAAGTAGCCATTCTTATCAGGTCACAAGCGAAAACAAAAACAAGCAAAACATTTTATAATTGAACCACTGGTACATACAGTAGGATACCTTCTTTAAAAGCTCGCCACATAGTTTTAATTAGGACTCTGTGAATGTTTTGTTCCGTCCTTGCAGAAACCAGGTGAACTCTGACCTAGCTACTGACTGCCAAAGACAGCATCATCATCATAAAACTGTAATTATTTGATAAACCATCACACTCTCTCAGAAATAAACAAATTGAGATCATTGGTGATAACCTGATAAGTGTCCAAAGTGCGGCACAGGGACCATTAGCAGCTCACGGCTGTTTTTTTTTTATTGGCCTGTGGCACATTCTAAAAATATAATTTAACAAGAAAACAAACAAAAAATCCGCAGAAATGTAAAAATCAGCAGTGATTTTACAAGAATAACTCAAAATATGAAGAAAAAAAAAAGTTGTAATCCAACAAGAAAAGTGGCCCTTTCCTTTAATTTTTCAGTATGTGGAAAAAGTCTGGACACCCCTGCTTCATATTAAAACCACAGCTTTAATAGCTTTGTTTTGAGGGTTGCTTGTAGTCTTTTAAGCGTGATGACTGCATGGAAACCTCTGACACTGTACCTCAAAGGTTGTAAATTTAATCATGGCAACACTGGCTCACCTACATTCATGGTCTGTATAACACGGGTACAAGCAGTATACAGAATGCATGGATGGGTGGGTGAATGGACCAGTATTAGTAGTGTAGCGGTGCATGCTGCTGCTCTTTGTGCAGTTGGTGTGGGTTTGATTTCCATCCAGTACCTCAACCCCAAGTCTTCCAGGGCATGCTCAGCCATGAGGAGGCCCCAGGGCAGACCTAGGACATGCTGGAAGCATTATGTCTCCCAGCTGGCCTGGGAACGCCTCGATGTCCCCCCGGTGGAACTGAAAGAGGTGGCCAGAGAGTCTGGACGTCCTTACTGAGAGTGCTGCTCATGCGACCCAGACCCAGATAAGCGAAAGAAAATGGATGGATATATGGATGGATAATTGCAGTACACAAATACAGAAAGCAGGCTTTCTTTCACAGTTACCACCACCTAAATTGCTAGATGCTTTATACCTTAAATTAACCAAGCAATGTTCTGTTTTGTGCAGGCTGCCAAATACTTATAGTAAGGAGCTGTAACTGATGCTGGTTCCCGCAAAGCTCCCAATTAGAATAGGCCTAGACTTTTGCTTTTTCTTCTGCTGTTGATTGATGACTTAACCTGTCTTCTTTTGGCATATTTGTTTTGTTAAGGGAACAGACTGCAAAAACACACAGGCCCCACTCAGCCAAAAGCTTCTTTTTGCTGACCCTGTGGATCCAACACAGCACCGTTGGGTTTGTTTTTAAACAAGCTAGGGAAAATAAAGCCTGAATGGTGGATACTTATCCATCGACTGCTTTTGTAATTCTCCACATCTTGTAAAACCAAAACACTGCAGTTCCTTAGAACAGTACCTGCAATAATAATTGTCAATTTTAGACATGCATTGCATGAACTGCACAGCTCAAATGAACATGAGGAAAATACATCAATCTAGCAGGTCTTCAGCAGAGGACTCTGCACAACCCATACAAACAGATGGTCCAGTGTGAATGTTAAGGGTGGCAATATTCATGTGCCATGATCAGGAGAAAACTTGTGTCTAGCAGTCAGGTTCTCCCATCTGGACCAATTATGACTTCCTGTCACAATTGCTAGAGTTCTCCCAAACACCTTTTGTAGTTAAGGTATGTTATTGATGAAGAACCTGACAGGGATGCAATAAATGAGATACATCGATTGGCCAGCTCAAAAGACCTTTTAATAATTGGCTTCCCTGGCTATTAATTAGGAGTCTTACTCATTCTGTTGGTCTTAAGACGGGGTCGGTGTCCTTAGGGTGGCGAGAGCGACAAGATTGATTTCAACAAGGTTGAAATTGGGTCAAACATTCCCAGGGGTTCAAAGAATCTAGAATTCCCACAAGTGTGTGAGGGTTGAAATAATTTAGTATTTCATGGTCTATGATTCCACTGACACAAGTTTACTGATGATCTTGTGGAAAGGTACTGGATCTGAGAAGCTAAAGTATGTCGGCTTTGATGTGACATTGTGTCCGGATGATGTATAAATTATAACCCCAAAAACTACAGACACATGCACACGTTAGTCATTTCTCATGTCTATCTCAAACTCAGGCTGAAATGTAAATGTTGTTCATCTCAGGAAGAAGACTTTGCTAAGGGATTTGAGAATTGGTGTGCTAGCAGCTCCTGGCATGCCCTTAAATATTTGCGTGTGTCAAAATCTTCTAGCAAACAATACATTTTTAATTATAACCACTCCCGACGAAGGAAAAATTCTGTCATAGGATTTGGTGACAATACATTGTTTCCTCAAAGGTGGACAATTACATGAATGGCAATACCTTGACACACTACAGCACAACACGGTGAGATGCATGACATACTTATTTCCAGTCTCGTAGTGTGTTTGTAAGTGCAGAGCAGAGCTTAGTAGAAGACCCACATCATGGTTACCAGGATAACAGGGCACACGTAAAAATTGATTTAACAGAATTTTCCTTCACACAGTCCAAATTACCTTCAAATTATCAGCAGCATCTTTACTGAAAGCACATAAAACACTTGAAAAAGGCAAGTTACGGTATTCTGCTCCAGTAAGAGTGGAATGACACGGCATTACAGATATTGAAGAGACTGTTTACTATAGATATTCCATTAAAAGATGAAACATTGAATAAATAGGTCCACTGTCTACAAGGCTGCTTGGTACATCACATTTACAAGCTGAGAAAACAACAAACGAGCTGCATTCACGATAAGTCAAGTAAACTCAGAAACCATCCAATATTGAAGTCACTTCAGAGAAAATACACTAATACACACCAATGTATTTTATACACTCCTGATCAAAATTTTAAGACCAGTTGAAAAATTGCAAGAATTGACATTTTCCATTGTTGGATCTTAAGGAGGTTCTAAGCAGAGCTAAAAAATGTACAAAGAAATGGGAGCGAGACAAAAAAAAAAAAAAACTTATTGCAAACAACCATTTAACTGAAAGACTGTTCATCAGCTGAAAAAATGGAAACCCCCCTAAAATAATGTAGCAGTAAAATGTTAAAAAAAGTAAGGAGTAGCTGCACCATTCTTGTTAATCAAATTAAAAATGTGTTTGGGTATGCTTGATGCCTGTGTTTCCAGGAGGCTAGTGGGAATGTTGCTCCACACACCACACAGAGGGCATCCACTGTCTGGATCAGAGGAACATGCAGGATGGTCCAAAAGAGTCACATTATTCCTCTGGAAGATGTCCTTTGTCGGGTATTGTGAACTGCAACATTGTCCTGTTACAAAACCCAGTCATTACCAGACAAACAAGGGCCTTCTATCATGAGGGATGTCCCCTGCAACATCTCCACAATGCCAGCTGCCTTTTGACACCCCTGCACAACCTGAAGCCCCATTGTGTTATTGAAGGAAAAAGCACCCCAGATCATCATGGCACCCCCTCCACTGCGACATGTGGAAAACACCTCAGGAGGGATCTCCTTGTCATGCCAGTAACGTTGGAAGCCATCAGGACCTTCGAGTTTATATTTTTTCCTCATCAGAGAATAAAAAAAAATCTTCCACATAGTGTTCAGTGCTCAGAGACACGGCCAAGGTAAGAAAGGCTGAAACCCGACCACCACTGAACAAGACACACAAGTTGAAAAGCCATGACTTGGCTAGGAAATATCTAAAGACTGATTTTTCAAAAGTTTTATGGACTGATGAAATGAGAGTGACTGTTGATGGACCAGAGGGATGGGCCCGTGACTGCATCAGCAATGGGCAGAGAGCTCCACTCCAACTCAGACGCCAGCAAGGTGGAGGTGGGGGACTGGTAAGAGCTGGAATTATTAAAAGATGAGCTTTTCAGGTTGAAGATGGACTCAACTCCCAAACCTACTGTCACTTTTTTCACACAGTGGTATAGGAAAAAGTGTGCATCTTTCAAGAAGACCATGATTTTTATGCAGGACAATGCTCCATCTCATGCATCCAAGTACTCCCACTGCGTGGCTAGCTAGTAAAGGTCTTAAAAAGGTCTTGAAAAATAATGACATGACCTCCTTGCTCAGCTGACTTAAACCCTATTGAGTACTCGTGGGCCCTTAAATGTAAGATTTACAGTGAAGAAAAAAGGTGCACCTTTCTGAACCGTGTCTGGGACGCTTTGGTTGCTGCTGCACACAAAGTTGATGGTCAAATGATCAAGAAACTGACAGACACTAAGGATGGAAGGCTTTTTTTGTGTTATTGAAAAGAAGGGTGGCTGTATTGGTCACTGATTTATTTTTGGAAATGTCAGAAATATTTATTTGTAAAGTTTGTGTTTATCATTCTGCACAGTAATAGTTGCCTAATAATTATGCACACGGAGAAAAAAGCCAAAATCTCACTTTCACCTCCTTAAATATTCAAGTTTGAGGTTTATTAACATTTTGGATTGACCAAGCACTGTTACTGTCTGTACCGTTACTGTCTCTCATAAAACTTACATGATGATTAAGATGATTAGAGAACCAAATCAAATGGTGAAAGATGTCACCAGTCGAATTAACAGCTGTGATTAATAGTGAAAATGAGCACAATTTAATAAAGGCTAATTCAACAGTTTCGATGCCTTGATAAAAAAATAAAAAATATTTTTAAAAAAACACTTGAAACTAATGCTATGAACTCATGCTTGGAAAAAAATGCTTTAATAGCAAGAACAAATGTATCATTTCCTATGGGCACCTCAGGGTAAGAACCACATGGATTGACCCAAACTGCATCAAAATATAAATAAATCCTATTGAGAATCTATGGAAACAATAGATTAACTTTGTTTTGGCATAATTGATCCCCACTGAAATGAAATAACGAAAGAGTGTACAACCTTTCACAAAGTTATTGGTGATGATCAAGCACATTAAGAAAATGACAAAGCCTGACAATTGAACTTCAGGGGGAACTTCCAGGGGATCCATGGTATGTACTGTATGCACAAGTCTCAGGCCCCTTGAAACGCCAAATCACTCAACTTTGTGACGAAAACGGATTTGTGAGAGTACAAACACAAAATGCCATCTTGCTACGCTTCAAGCTGATATACTGTACATATATAGAATGAGCAGGCCAATAAACTTCCATTGCGTACATAATGGGTGCGTGTGAAAGTGAGACACCAAACGATGGGTTTGTGAACAGTGGTGTGCACCAAAGAAGTTAGTAGGGGGACACCATCAGTACAGCAGTTTTATCAGAAGTAAAGAGCATCTTTTGAACAGTGAAGATTTTCTACATGAAGATGACTCTTCCCCTGACACGAGAAGTGTATCCAGCTAATGCTATGTAGTCTACTCTGCTACTGAACACATGATACGTTGCAGCGGTATGGACTCGAGTCATGTGACTTGGCGACTTTGGACTCGACAACATCACCAAAGACTTGCAACTTGACTTGGACTTTGACATCAATGACTCAGGACTTAACTAGGACTGATGACTTCATTTTCAGTGAGTGTGTTGAGTAAAATGTGTCTCCATTCAAAGTGTTCAACTAACGTGATTGTTATATAATTTCCAGCAAGACAACACATTTTCCCTTTGAATCTGCCTCATTGAATACATCCATTTACGTCCAATAAGGTTTAAGAACAAACAACAGATGTGCGGATTACATAAATCCTGAATGCTATGTCAGGACTCTTTTTGTGACTTGTCAAGTCTTGTCACGAGTTTGCATGTTCTCCCCGTGTGTGCGTGGGTTTTCTCCGGGTACTCCGGTTTCCTCCCACAGTCCAAAAATACGCATTTTTAGGTTAATTGGTGACTCTAAATTGTCCATAGGTATGAATGTGAGTGTGAATGGTTGGTTGTCTATATGTGCCCTGCGATTGGCTGGCAACCAGTCCAGGGTTTCCCCCGCCTCTCGCCCAACGTCAGCTGGAATAGGTTCCAGCATACCCCCACGTAAGTGCATTCATTGTATTTGTCAAATTTAATAGATTGTTACGTTGTTACAAACAATGCTTACTGTATGACTTGTAAGGACACGAAAATTTCAAGCCTTTGACTATGATTTGATTGACTAGGACTTGTATGTCTTTACTTGAGACTTGACTCGAAATTTGTGATTAAAGACTTGAGACTTGCAAAACACTGACTTGCTCCCTCCTCTGATATGCTGCATGTCAAACTATTTTTGTCCAACCAAAATCCCAGATTAAAACACTTTTTTTTTCAGATTACAAATCATCTGCTCTTCTACTTTATGTTAATCACTGGAGGGCTGAGTGGGTGGTGCGGGGTGCTTTACACCGGAATGTTTCTCACATTCTGTGGGGTTAGCTTTTAATCTAATCCTGTGGAGGTGGAATGAACAAAAACTTCAATAATTTAAATTTATTTGCATTAAACAGTGAGCAAACAAATTAAGACGTCTGTCGGTATGCTAATATCTCAGCTATTGTATATTAACTCAATCATTTTATTTTGTCGTGAAGCTCTGTTTGTGTGATGCTCTGGCACAAATGTGAACAAATGTGACACTCTGCTCCCACGCAGTTTAACTATCTAATTTTGATGCATCACTGAGTTTCGGTCATGACATATTGAGGCTGTTGCCACTTAAGCCGTGGGCCCTATTTCTTCCCTTGTTCCCACACACAGTATAGTATATGAATTTTGAGAATTTTTTTTTTTTTCACCAATCACCGGAGGGGGTTTGTGGAGAAGAGATCAGTCCTAACTGAAAAGGGAATAACACACTCAGAGCCTTCAGGGGATGGAAATTAATCATAAATACTTGCTTACATTTTGAGCTGTGAATCAGCAAAACAGCAATGAAGTGTAATCGTATGACATCATGTAAAACTACTCTAAAATGGATGAAAATTGATCTAAATAACTACGCATTCACTAAAACACATTTTTTTTAGTCATGTAGTAAATACAGTCGTTATTGCTACCAAGTTGTCCTGAAGGCCCTCCTTTGGGATCTTGGCTGTGTGCTTGGATCGAAGTCCTGCAGAAAGATGAACCATCAACCCAGTCTGAGGTCAACATCACTCTGGAGCAGGTTTTCATTCAGTAGGTTTCTGTACACTGCTGCATTCATCTTTCCCTCTAGCCTGACTAGTCCCCCCCATTCCTGCTGCTGAAAAACATCCCCACAATATACTGTATAAATATATTTTTAACAAAACGTTAAAAAGTGAAGTAGTGAAATTCAAAATGTGAAGTGGCGAGGAACAGCTGTACATCCAACTATGCACATCTCTACCGGGTAGCGTTATTCTGATCAATACACTGGCATGGAAATATATGTATATATATATATATATATATATATATTTTTTTTTTTTAAAGAGCCATTATCCCATCCCTCCACTCCAACCTCACATACTGAGTCTCATTTGGGTCTCACATGATTTGTTTCAAAAGATTTAAGCGGGAAGTTCCAAAACAGACACGTTGCATTTTTCTGTTTTATGCTATGTTGATATTTTCTTCTTTCTGAAGGGGTATTCTGCGAAAGTGGCTTAACCAACCCAGGCCTTGTGCTCAAGATGCAGCTCAACAGAACCTCAACAGAACCTAAACTCCGCAATCAGACTTAATTGGCCCCACGACGGTTGCTATCAACTTACTTTGTCAAATCCGGTTTTCGGTTTTGTGCTAAGTGCGCATTCACATGAAAGGGGGCATTTGACGTCATATTATCCTACTTTCGCTGAAAAGTGAAGCGGTCCCAGCCAGTGAATTTTATACAAGATGAGCAAGTAACTGTTATGGACCGTTATGAGCGGTTCCCAAAAGACTACGACTGCTAAAAGCAACACTGTCGCCGCCAATAGAGAGAGGGAGGTCCACTGACACAGAATAATGCTGAGCGTGTAAATGTGCAAGTTAACACTGATTATTATACTAACTATACCCTACTAGTCTTTTCATTTATCAACACTCGACATTGCACAGCTTTGACATATTAACACATAAAAGACAAATAAATTGGAGTAACATTTTTTTCTTTATCGAAATATGCCTATATTTTTTGTATTTCACTGTTAAGTGCTTATTCCAGCAGCAGATATTGTAATATAAGGAAGACGAACAGGCTGAGTACTCACACAAAGACTGCTGTGACATATACGTCTGCTAAGATTGGCCTAATTATTAATATTTCATCTCCCATTTTATTCCTGGTGCTTGCCTCAAAAAGTAAGCAAATGTAGCGTATTCCCTCGGCTGAAAATCTACATCTCTAATCGAGAATTTAATCAGGGAATGCTAGCGGTTCAGTGTGATCTCAAAGTAGCCACTCCTGTCGTAGTGCTGCCTGAATTATTCTTGTTCCCACATCCACCGGGTTGTTAATAAATGGTGACGCCACCTCCGAATGAGTTACACAGTGAAACAGCGGCGATTTCAGAGCCGATTTTAAGATCAAAATCTGGACATAACCTGGTTGGGACCAGATTATGAGTTTAGCCTAAGTTACCATGGTGATGTAGCTTTAAAAGAAAGCTACCTTTGCTGAACAGGCAAGTCCGTCTGTTTAGTAAACATGCTGAACAGTTTTATATTGGACAGAGTGGATGCACGGAAAGTTACATTCTTGACTCCACATCAAGAGACTCTGTTTGTATGGACCTAAATATTGAACCAAAATAGTTAAATTAATGGACATGGAACAGTAAGTGTCGATCAATCAACTGTATTGTAATATTATAGCATATTAAACTAAGCAATGTCACCTGCCAGAAAGTAATAAGAGGAACGAGACAATTTAATAAGGCAGAGATGAGTATTTTCTACATTCACGTGGGCCAGAGTTTAATCAAAGGCCTTTTTTTGTTTTTGTTTGAAAAGCAATATTTAACAAATGAGTGTGCAGAAATGCCACATAATTTTTATCACAGATGTGTAATTTCCTGTATGCTTTTCCAGACTGCCATATTGACATTGAGCACTTTAATATTAGAATTTGAATATTAATAAATAGTATATATAATTTCAGATGTAATTGATATTTCCAGTTAAAATAAAAGTCTTCTTTTCAGCAAAGGCTGAATCGAGGCCACTGGACTGAAAGGCTTCTTCAGTTCTAAATGTGTAAGTGTGGAGTCTCTCTATTTATGCCTCTGGGGGTCATCACAATAAGGTTGTTGTTGCTGAGTATGGCTTGTGAACGACTGTCCTGCATAACAATAGGTCGCTGGCCTTCCTGGTGGCAAAATAGCTCATTAGTGCAGATACCCAAAGTCATCAGTTCATTTGCATCTCAAAAAGAAGGGACATTCCTTTGAGGACAACAATGTCCAAATTCTGGATAGGGAGGAGTGCTGGTTTGAAAGAGATGTGAAAGAAACCGACAATCTCATTCCACGAGTCTTCCAAAAGTCTTATTCAATTATTGAAAAGGAGGCCTTTGCTATATATACTGTATATCAATCCATCAATTTTCTATGCTGCTTATCCTCACTAGGATTGTGGGTATGCTGGAGCCTGTGCCAATGGCAGGGCACATACAGACTATCAACCATTCACACTCACATTCATTCCTATGGACAATTTAGAGTCACCAATTAACCTAACATGCATGTTTTTGGAATGTGGGAGGAATCGGAGTACCCGGAGAAAACCCATGCATGCACGGGGAGAACATGCAAACTCCACACAGATGCCCAAGCGGACATTCATTCGAACCCAGGTCTTCCCGATCTCCTGCACTGCTTTCTCCAGCCCGTGTAATGTTTTTAATGTAAGTGTGACCTCATTATTCTTGCTAATACAGAGAAATGTCAAACGGGAGGCACTTCAGTACTCTCCTTATCCTGAAGGGACGAGGCTTTGCGTGAGCTGGAAGGTGCTTGTCGCTGCTGTCCTTCTATAGCAGGGGCGGCCATTACGTCGATCGCGAGCTACCGGTAGATCGCCAAGGTAGTTTGGGTCGATCACGTAAATGTCACTTTGCAGTTGTCATATGACATCAGTCAGGTGACATTAAGCGCCCCTCCTGATTCGCGCTTGCGTTCAAGTGTAGCGTTTCAAGCTACACACAAAGATGCAACTTTCATCTTTATTATTGTGATTATGGATGAACTAACTCTGCGGTAACATGTCTATATCTATAACTAAAGTTATCTGTTCACTTGTAGCGGCTAGTTACGAAGAAAAAAAGTGTATTGTTTACTGGCTTTGCTTCATGTCATGAACTCTACTACAGAAAACAGTGTTTTCTACACGTTCGCTTCTTATAAACTATTATTTCATGATGAAAATAAAAATGGGCCCACTGGTAAAACCTTTTCACTCTGTTGTCTTGACTTCGGCTGCATTGTCTTTTGCATCATCATTTTAAATTCTTGTATGTCGCTAATGTTTGATAGCAAACGCTAACTGGATGTAACGCATGAACTGTGTGCCCTAATGAACGTTACGTAGCTAATTTGACTGGCATATTACCAGTACTCAGGTTATGTACACAACTATTTAGGAGTTATCTTTATCTTTATTTCCATATCGAAGTGAATTATAATAGCAACTACTTTGATTACCTGTAAACTTTGAAAATGTGAATGTGAAATACTAATCATTCATATTTACAGTAGAATTTCAGTTTACTGGTTACATTTTATAGACGTTTTATAGAAAGAGGTAGATCATTTTCACTTGTACTTGCATGCTGAGAAAGTGTGTGCACTCCTGATATACATGTATAACATACATAAATACCTACTTATATATATTTTTTTAAATAAATATACTAAATATATATACTTTCTATATGTATAGTAGTAGGTAGATCTTTGGGACTTGGTCATTTTAAAAGTAGCTCGCAGGCTAAAAAAGTGTGACCACCCCTGTTCTATAGAGAGGAAAATGCAGCATTTTTTTTGACAGTAGCAGCACCAGCTGGAGAACAACCAGTCAAATGCATTGAATATATTTGTCTGCTCTGCTGAATGAATGAATGAATGAATGAATTTGACTGTCAAGATGGAGGAGTACATATCCAAGCTCACCAGAAGGTGATCAGACCTTTCCAACAAAATATCACAACTTTTCCTGGAGAAGAAAAGGGAGCATGATACTTCATATACAGATAAAAGGTAGTGCCTAAGTACACAAGAGGGCATATTGTTGACAAAACCATTATAAAGTTGGTAATCATTATCTCTCATATCACATCTCGATATCAATTGTGGCGGTGTACCTAATGTCGGGCCCATGGGTGAATGTGTTGTCAGGCTCCAAGATTGTCATCCACCTCATCGCTCTGACTCTAATTGCAACATTGGAGGCAGGTGTTACAGTCAGAGCAGAGCCACACCAGCTGTATCCCATCAGCATAATCATGCTTATAACTTGGACCCAGCACTACTTCAGCCATGGAGCCAAATTGAAGGCTGATCATGCACATTTGCCGCAGGTCCAACATTTAGCCTGACAGGACATGCTTTGCCAGTGACTACATTACCTTATGGAGCATGTAGTTCCTGCCTGAGAAACACAACGTTATGGCATCATATGCATTTCAGAACAAAATAGTCTCCTGTTTGGGTAAAAAAAAAGCAAAAAAACACACACACACACACATTTGCAGATTGTCAAGTGTCCGCCAAAAGCAACAAGTGGCAATGTAACTGGAAATAACCCACAATGTCAAAATGAAATCTGTTTACCTACACATCTGCACAAACTGAGTCAAGCCAAAAAAAGAAACTCAAACATCTTCATCCCGGTTCTCACTTTAAAGCTTAACAGTGCTTAAAATATGCAGCATTCCCAATTGCCATGTGACTACAAATGAGCAAGTTTCCTGAAGGTGAATTTTTTTTTTTTTTAAAGTGAGTTTGGTGGATTTTTCATCTGGGCACCTTCACTGTAGTCCCCCCTGGGATGTTGAACATGTATATTCATAAGCAGTGGGCAGTTAAGGAGGGAGAGCGGTGAGAGTTTAGTTAGAGACCCAGCTGGTTGTCCAAAACTTATCCTTAGTGACCTCAATTCTGTCTGTTTCCCAGTGAGCCGGCCCTGTCTGTCCCTGTGTGAACCACAGCAGATGGTTGGCACCACGCAGTCCCAGGTGGCCTTAATGTCACATTATTTAAAGCTGACATTTCACTTGTACAGTGTAAAATGTACCTACTGTACATGATACTTGTATCACAAATTATTCATACCCCTTCGAGCTTCTTTGTTGCATTCAGAAGTAGGTTGTCCACTTCAAAATGTTTTTTTTGTTGCACCACCACTTAATTAAATTGGTGCAATGCAACTGGTACGTCAGTTTCATAAATAATTTCAAAAAAAAATTTGATGTTTTATGTTTTGTATACCCTTTTCTTAAATACAAGATTCACCAGAGAGCTAGTTACAGCACGGCGCACCATGGAAGAATACACTGTGCGGCTCACTATCTACATTAGACCATCAAAACCATAATTAAGGCTAAAGAACCACCTGTAATTTTATTCGGGGGCAGATTGAAAGCTCTGGTGTGCCAGACGTGGCCCGAGGGCTGCCAGTTGGTGTCGACTGAACTACATGGAAAATGTAAGAGCCGTGCATCCCAATATATAACACTGTCGCACCTGACACCGCCAAAGACCAGCATGACTTCACCTATCTACTAGAACAACAAAGGTCACTGTAACTGCCAGAACGTAGCTGCTATTGAGGTTTCAGAAAGGCACAATACGCAAGCAGGTGTCGGAACACCAGTCGCAGCAACTTAGGTGCGATGAATGTGGGAAACGAGGAGAAACCCTCCCGCGGGTTTTTGTTTTTGTGTTAGCTGGTTCTGACAGGAAGGTTGAAAAGTCACCTTTGCAACGTCTGCTACCTCGACAATCTTGCTGAAATCACCATAGCATAAAATATACTTGTACATGTAAGATATTGGCTATGTACGTAAGTATGCTAATTAAATAATATTGCAAACTCACTTCCATCGAGGGTCACAATTTGCCGCAAGGTGGGTGGCATTGAAAGTAGACGTTTTTGGAGGAAAAGGTTGACAAAGGATTCAAGTAATACTCTATTTTGTAATTTATGGCAAAAAAAAGTTCAGTAGACAGATTTGTGAATAAAGAACTGAACAATGTACAATCGACCCTCGCCACACTGCGGTTTAAATTTCGTGGCTTCATTCCATCATGGTTTTGAAAAAAATAATTAATAAAACATGTCTTTTCGTGGTTGACTACAGTCTAAAAGAATGCTTATTTAAGCAAACGTTTTTTCAAGCATAAATATGGCTAAATGAACTAAAAAAAACAAACACAAGGCATTCGTGAGACACACAAGCGTCAGACTTGATGGCTGGAACAGGCTTTTTTTTGCAGATTTCAATTATCTTGCGACAGGCACAATACAACATAATAGGAATCATCATCATAACACGGGCTACTGCTGCGGCCGTAACCCATGCCAAGCTAAAACTCCACTCTGAAACCCACTCTACTTCCTGTCCCTCCACAAATTCGGAACACATTTACTGCAACACACATGACCAGCACGTTTTAGCTGTCTTTAAATGGCTTATTTTTTCTGATTATATCTAAACAAGTTGGGTAAAACTACGGATGCTCCGATGGATCAGCATTGCATTTATAAAAAAGGAATTCTACTTTGCGGAAATTCACTCATCACGGTTGGGTCTGGAACCAATTAACCGCAATAAATGAGAGATTACAGTACCCTATTATGCAATTTGTTGGAAAAATGTTCAGTAAGACATGTATGAATAAATAATTGAACATTGTACATCCACTAGGCTCCCGCATACCTCAGCGACCTTATTGAGGTTAAGCGGCATAGAAAATAGATGGCTAGATGGCCATTGTACATCCATTGCATCATTTTCTGACTGTTAATAGGTAAACTCAGTAAAAGCTTCCCCTTTTTCCAAGAAGCTCTCAGGTGTGCTATCCTTATACAGTATGGGATTATTGAATGGCTGTTTTTAAAGTTATGACTAATTCCTCAAATACCCAAGTAGATATGACAGATGTCACTGGTATGTTCAATGGATACCATGGACGCTTCTTGAGCATGAAAATATTGGGGGCGGGGGATCACTCATGCGTAAGGCCCATAAAACCCCGCACACCAATCAGAAATAGAAGTACCGTATGTGTCGTAAACAACAATACACTGTATCACACAGTCCAAACAGATGGTGAAAACAGATCTGATCAGTTAGCATGAGATTTGACGGAGCAGATAATTCCTTCCCCACCCCATGCGGCTTTTCAACACAACAGGGGGAGCGATAAAAACACACACAAGGCCGGACGTATAACCTCCTATATTATTGCACTACAAATTTGAAGTGGTCTGTTTTGTATTAATTAATTTATTCATTCATTCTTATTCTATCTTCTTATTTTTCTTACCTCTCCTATCTTGCTTTGTTTTATTTTTAAGTGTTTACGTAAGTTTATTACGACATCTTTGCAGAGCTGCTGGATGTGATTTCTCTTAGAGATGAATAAAGTATCTACCCATCTATCTTGAAAGCCTCAGTCAAAAGATTAAAAACATGACCCACCTCGGCAGTGAACTCCTTCATCATAGCCATCGTCACAGTCTCTTGCCCCATTGCAGAGTTTGTTGAAATGAATGCATTTTTTGGTTCCGATGCACTGTATGTGATTTAGTGGACATCTGATCACCA
Organism: Dunckerocampus dactyliophorus; assembly: GCF_027744805.1. Lineage (NCBI taxonomy): Eukaryota > Metazoa > Chordata > Actinopteri > Syngnathiformes > Syngnathidae > Dunckerocampus > Dunckerocampus dactyliophorus. The sequence continues at coordinate 17,664,160 of NC_072827.1, forward strand.
CCTCTCGTACACCTGAAATAGAAAAAGAGTTATCTTGAGTTTATGCCTTACCTTACTGCAAAGAATTAATCATAGTTCAAACAGTGGCACGCAATGGAGCACATAGCCCTCGTCAAGGCAGAATAATTCTAATTTGGACCATGCGCCATCAAATTGTGCACATTTCTTTTATCCAACACTGAGCTTCTGCATATGCATAACACTGTCATTCAGATACATGTATTGTTTCCTCCGAAATTAATGAAAATGTGTCAAACAAATTCAGAATATTATTATTAGGTTCAAGCTATAAATAAAAGATATATAACAATCTGTTTAATGTCGGTAGCAAACTGTTTTGCAAATTAGATTGAGATTAGCATTTGTATTCTATGCAGGTAAACAGTTATGTTCCAGGGTATTTGATGCTCCTCAAAGGAAAAACGTCTTTGCAGGAGACAAAATACCCAAAGCGATGCAAATGCATTTCTACTCCACAGCGTTGCTCACTGCACGCCACAGATGTTTGCAACCACACATGAAGTCCCTTAACACACAAAAACCTCAAATCTAACTCCTGCTGCCAGTCATCCGAATGCCAGAAAGCAGCTGTTGAAGGATTCATGAGGCACACAGGTGACCCTCACTTATGTGAGAGTGCATAAAACACAGCTGACCAGTGCACTAGCAAGGCAAATGCGTGTCATCTGTACCTTTTTAACTACACCCACACTACCACCATTACCAATGCACCATTGCTTCCGCTTAATGGGAAGATTTATCACTCGTGTGATGGGATCTGTAACAATCCCAGGAGTTATACCACTTGTAAAAAGTAGCATTCTAGCGCCCATCATGGCTGGCTGAATACTTCTTCAAAAGCATCCATTTCTTCTTTGGAAGGCACAAAATGTTGCAATTAATGCATTTCCTGCAATGAGGGGCTGTCATGCCATGTTGATTCACAGAAAGGAAGAACAGTAGTGTGGCTTCTGACCTCAGCTAGTTTCTCTTCCCAAGCCTTTGGACATGTTATTCCACCTTACGTACCGTAGGTAAGTCAAATGTAAATGCCCTTGTCTTTGAGAGTTCATACTCTATTCCATGAGCCACTATCAGCTTTAATTGTAGGCCACAGTCATGTTTAAAACACACGTTTTGTGTCGGATGTAAGTTTTGATACATGTTTTTCTATTCAACTCTGACCTATGACAGATACATTTTATATAGCGTACTGTATAAACGTGGGTCACTGGCGTATTTTAAAAGGAAATGTAATATATTTGAAATGCACAACAAAAATATAAACGCAACAATGTACACACAAGGCATATCTCTCTCAAATATTGTTCACGAATCTGTCTAAATGTGTCTTAGTGAGCATTTCTAATTTATAATCGATGATTCATCAACCTCACAGGTATGGCAAATCAATACCAATATAGTTAAACCGAACCCAACCTAAGGCACACGTGCAATAATCATGTCTAATCTGTCTCTTGATATGCCACACAAGTGAGGTGGATGAATTATGAATGCTCACTCACACAGATTTACAGTAGATAGATTTGTTCATATTTGAGTTCAGCTCATGGGAAATTGGGAGCAAAAAACAAAAGTGATGCGTTTAACTTTGTTGAGCGTACAGCAGGGGTCACCAGCCCATCAATTGTGGTCGACCAGTCAATCTTTGGGAATTTGCTGGTAGATCCCAAAAATATCAGGAAAAACAAATGCATTATCACATCGGTGCTCTTCCGTCCCGAAGAGTGACCAACATGTCTGATCGCAGACATGCAAACAGGAATGCATTCTGCCAGTGCAGGCCACAGTAGTTCGTCCGCCACAAGCAACAAGGGTTGCTTGACATGCGCCCCCAAAAGAATATTTGACCTGTTGCAACGCCGACCATTGCGGCTGTCTGTTGTAACACATCGACCGACTCCAGCTGCAAGAACACTACCCCTCTCCCCTCCATCACAGTCGCTCGCCCACGAGAAGATGTCATCAAGTCAAATCAAGTTGTTGTTTGCTCACAGCCACAAACGCAGGGTTGCCCAAAGTGCGGTCCCCGGGCCCGCACTGGCCTGAGGCACATTAACAAAACTAAACAAAAAAACACAACAAAATGGTAAAAGCAGAGGAAACGGGACAGTGAGAAAAAGCCGAAATGTTTACGCCAACAAGCAATAATAGCACACAGCATTGTTTTTATATTTGTATCGCTGCTTAAAAACCTTTCTGGATGACTATATGGATGTTATATCATGTCTAGATGGGTCTAATAATTAAAAAAATGTATTTAGAATATCATAAACAGGTTTTCTTTGCTATAGCTACAAAAGGATTCCTACTTCGTGGAAATTCACTTATCACGGATGGGTCTGGAACCAATTAATCGCAATAAACGAGTGGCCTAGTGGTTAGTATGTTGGCCATACAGTCAGGAGATCTGAGTTTGAACCTCTGTTGGACATCTCTGAGTGGAGTTTGCATGTTCTCTCCGTGCAAGCGTGTTTTTTTTCCGGGTACTCCGGTTTCCTCCCACATTCCAAAAACATGCATGTTAGGTTAATTGGCGACTCTAAATTGTCCATAGGTATGAATGTGAGTGTGACTAGTTAATTGTCTATTTGTGCTCTGCTGGGATAGGCTCCAGCATACCCCCGCGACCTTAGTGAGGATTAAGCGGCATAGAAATGGAATGATAGAGGAATTACTGTTGAAAAATTTGTTGAAAAAATGTTCAGTCACAAATTTGTGAATAAATAATTGAACATTGTACATTTATTGTGTCATTTTCCGACTGTTAATAAGTAACCTAGGTTAAGGTTTCCTCCTTTTCCAAAAAGCTCTCAGGTGTGCTACCCTGATACAGTATGTTTTTACAATTATGCCTAATTCATTAAAATACCCAAGTAGGTATGACAGACCTCACTGGTATATTCAATGGATACTATAGACACCTCTCGAGCATGAAAATATCGGGAAAAAAACACAGCAAAAATGGCAAAAAACAGCAAAAAAGGCACAATGTAAACACCAACAAGCAATAATAGCACATAGCTTTGTCTTTAAATATGTATTACTTTTTAAAAGCCTTTCTTGGCCAATCTTGGGCTTAAAAATGTTGGTGACCACTGATTTAGAGTGTATATATACTGTACGTATTTTTTGGTAACTTGACTTCTGTCCCAACAAGCTGCATTATGTAAAAAGTAATTGGTCATTGACATTCGTCAATGTTTGATACCAAAACTGTACTAGTTTAAAAAAAAAAAAAAATCATCAATGCACTGTGTGATAAAGTTTTGGAAAAAAGTATGAAAAAGGTAAAATTGATTACCTAAATGTTGACTTTCTTCTAATTAGTTTTTTTCCTCCTGCATAAGGGAGGACAGAGTGTCCCAAAACACTCAACACATTTATGTCCATTTGGCAAATGTGGTATTTAACGCACAGCTGTAAAGGTCCCTGACAAGCTAACCGTGTTGTCAACCTCGCTCCTCTCTTCTCGCCACATGAATTCTAATCTGATGTGATAAGGGGAGGATGGAGTATGAATATTCAGTGGCTCTGATCTGTCATGCAAGGGTACACAGATGGTTTCCCAACAGTTGCTCAGAGCTGCTCTGTAGGCTTCCAAGCTACTGTACTTTGATGGATTCAAGTCAGACGTACAGTAAAATTCACTGGGAATCATTGGCCGTTAACCCTCTGGAGTCCACGGTAGAGTTGTCTGATTTTGAAATTCCCACAGACAAATTTAGGAGTTTTCACAAATGAGTGGATATTTTATCAGTTCATCCATCCATCCATTTTCTATGCCGCTTATCCTCGCGGGTATGCTGGAGCCTATCCCAGCTGACCACGGGCGAGAGGCGCGGTACACCCTGGACTGGTCGCCAGCCAATGGCAGGGCACATATAGACAAACATCCATTCACTCTCACATTCATACCTATGGACAATTTAGAGTCGCCAATTCACCTAACATGCATGTTTTTGGAATGTGGGAGGAAACCGGAGTACCCGGAGAAAATATCAGTTCATATAGAATTTTATTTATTTAAATTTGAAATTGGTGTTGCTGGTTGGTGCCCCAAAAATGATCTGTATCTGTTTTAGGCCCCATTGCAGTTACTCTAGCAAGTGTGCCTCAACACTGGACGGATACTGCATATGTGTTTATAGAGTAGGTCTGTATTTGTGCCATTTTTGATGTAGTAGACACTCTGCAGATTTGTCTACAAATTTCCACTGGTGTATTGTTGTTGGTGGTTATTATTATTATTATTATTATTATTATTACATTTACAAACATCACAAACTAATTGGAACAGCACCTAGAAAAGGTGCAGCAAAGTGATGGCAATTAAACAGTGTCAGTGCACATGCACCCGAGCCTTGCATGGATCTGTCAGGCAGAATAAATGGAATTAGTGGTGTATGTGCATCATCAGTATGAGCATGCATGCGGGTTAAAATATGTTTAGACATGACTTGAAGACATGTTTAAAGTGAGCAAGTCACATTCAAATTGATAAAGTGCATTTTCACATAATGAAAATACACATGCAAACAAAACCAACAAAAAAAAACCAGAATGGCCCTTTGCCTTCAGCAATACTTGATGTATTTAGTACATTTCAAACAAAATGCATGGCCCCGCTTACAATGTGAAAAATGAATCCAATGCAGATATATAAAGCGCATCATCACACATCAGCAAAAGTTTCATCACACCACCTTCACTTGGAGGCATGACATTCCCCCAGGCAGATAACAAAAAACATTTATGTTCTACATAAATATTCATCTTTAATAACAGAACAGTATGAGTAAAATACTCCCATCTCATTTAAATACTGCACATGGATTAATGTCTAGCACTGCAACCAGTAAAGCCATAGTGTGTTATAAATGCAAATATTGCAAATATGCCTCAATGGGCAACAAATACCCCTGTCTTCGTAAGCAGAAGAATAGGATTCTTGATGTTAAATGAGGGAAATTGATCTGTTATAACCATAATAACCAAAAAACTGTTCAGTTTCAAAATAAAAGCAAGGCATTATTAACTGAGATGCTGCACCCATTTTTGTTTTTGTGTGTGTGCGTTTTATTGTTAGTTACCGGAAGAAATATTAAGCTTTACTGTCATAGCAGTCAAGAAATACAACAAAATTACCACAACAGCTGTTAGTTTAAAGAAAGTAAAATATTGTAATGTTGGCAGGATGACAAATCAGCCTTTTATCGGCATTTACAAAACAGCACTGTATACCTTACACAACAAGACTTGCAGTCAATTAGTTCCGACCCAGCCGTGATAAGTGAATTTCCGCGAAGTAAGGTTCCTTATTTATAAAGGGGAATATTTTCGTACTTAAAGCACTGAAAACCTATGTACGACATTCTAAATATGGTTGTTAACAATGTTAGAGCCTCTTGACATTAAGTAGTCATCGATACACTCGTATTACCCAATATAGTAGATATAGGGATGTTCTGATCAAAATTTGTCAAAAAGACTATCATGCATGTTTCTGGGATACGGATGGAAGCTGGAGTATCCGGACAAAACCCACACACGCAGGCGGCGGACATACAAACTCCACACAGGGATGCTCCAACAAAGATTCATATTTAAGCAGTTCTGATTCTCTCTTTAGCCTTTCTTCCTGGTTGTTTGGACTGCGTTGGTATCTGAGAAGTAGTCAATGATCACACAATTCAAAAGGTTTTGAAATTGTATCAAACAAACCTAAGAGCAATTATTGGTTCTAGCGCTGGACTCTCATCATTGACGAAGAGCCAAGAATGAAAGTGAACAGTCTATACAGCCGTCCCTCGTTTCTCGTGGTTAATAGGTTCCAGACCCAACCGCGATAAGTGAATTAATTAGGTAGATTCAATATTAATAAACTGAATATTTTCGTATTTAGTGCATAGAAACCTTGTTTATGACTTTGTAAATGTGGGTTTTAACATTATTATAGCGCTGGAGTCATGAAATAACACTCCATAGTCAGCTTTACAGTCCTATTATTCTTTGTTTACACGACAACACTAATTCGCAGGCTACCTGCAGGGACAAAAGAGATGGCCACCGTGCATAGCAAGCTACCGAGCTAACTAGTTAGACTCTAATTTATTTGTTCTAAACTTAAGTGCTTTAAACGGAGTGGGGAAGAAGGACAAAGTAAGAAGCCAAAAAGGTATCACTTCCACACAGAATGAGAGGAAAGCCTTTTTTCACTCTATCATGTCAGACATGCCCTGGCTGACTCTATGCAGTGTGAAGGTAATGTGATCTATGTCTATTCAATGTAACATTACTGACACTCGTGACCAGAATACTACATATGACTTGTCTTTCAATATTAATAGTGATCATTTATGATTTTTTTTAAAACTGCGATAAAGTGAGGAAGCGATGTTGGAACCGAGATGAAGTAAGAGGCGACTGTTTAGCAGTTGCTGCGCCTCTCTAGAAAGTGAAAGTTAAGTGTATGTGGAAGTCAGAGTTAAGCTTTTGTGAGTGAGGAGAATGCAATAGCGTGTCTCCCAGTATTTTTGTATCAGTCATATGTACATATTGCGCAACTCTGACTGTGCTATGTGAGTGTGCCATAAGGCCTTCCATGAGAAGTTATTAGGCTGAAAATGCACTGAGCTATTAGACTGAATATATAGGTGTAATACGATTAATGACAATCATGATAGCTAACAATTCCGACCCCTATATCCAGGTTGTGAAACTGACTTGCTAACCACCAGGTCACTGAGTGGTACACTTGTGAATGCACTTGGAATTCACAACCTTCCACTATTTTACCTCTGTGATGAGCAGCAAAGGATCTTGGATGATGTTTTAAAGACACTCCTCAACACACTTTTCTTTCCAGATATCCCCAAAACATGTGCTATTTATAGGTGGATGGGACGGGAACATTGTGAGCGCATACAATGTGAATCCCTCGATGTACCATATTTTTCTCGCTAGCGGCAGGTTTGTTTTTTAGCTCACTCAGCACCGTACGTACATAATGTAAATCAATCCAATAATATGCGACATAGCCTATGCCTGGAAGGAGGAATCGCTTAACTGTCACATTTGTGATATTGGAATGAACTATTAAAATGACAGTCCCAAATGGTTCACACATTTATTAAAAATGACAGAATGAGATGAACAGCTAATTTACAATGTATAAGGCCAGGTTCTTTATTTTGAACAAAGAACTGATGGATAGAGGGTTGACTTTTAATGATCTTTAATGTTCTACTGGAGCTGCTCTGCTGCTGCCTATCTGCTTTCTATTACAGTGCACTGCTGGTCCAGCCGGGGCGGAGCCACCTGCGCTCACCTGGGAGCTATTGTAATCAGGCCTTCATAAGCCATGCATGGACACTCACATGCTGCCAGACTGTTGCAACGTCTACGCTCTCTTCCTGCTCCTTGCGTTGCGCTGCCTTGCGTGTTTCTAGCTCTCTCGACATTTACTTCCCTCAGTATTTGTGTACCGTGGCTAACTCTGCTTAGCTTTTTCAGCAGCTCCCTTTTGTTGTAGTTTTTTTTTCTGTGTGTATTCGCCTGGATTTTATGTTGTACTATGTTTTTCTACTTTGTATTTCTCCACTCTATTTGAGTGCGCTTTTTGGTATTAAACCTTGTTTCTTCACTATCTTTGTCTCTGCTTTGGGGTCCAACTTAACACCAAGCTTAACATTGTGCCACAAAAACATATGTATTTAAATGCACAATGAATACTTTGGAGAAATTCATGGATGGGCAGTCAAAGAAATAAACGGAGTTACAAATGGAGTTACAGAAAGTGGTACAATGTTAATTTGAGTCTCTGGGCTCATAAATGAGGTCACTGGTGTGGAAGAATAGGCTCAGTGTGTAAAAGACATGATTATATTAGTTAATTTGTTCACGTGTATTTGTTGTATATTTGAGGTGAGTCGCTGGACGAATTCCAATTCTCGCTTGACCCGAAAATGATTCTGGTTCGGCATCTTAAAAGGTGTTCAACATACTTATCTGTTTAAAAGTGAAAGAATGAACGACTAGTCCGAGACGGGATCAATGAATTAAGCCACCTTCATGGATTTCATATTAATTCATTAATCTTCATTAATGAGAGCCTGTAAACTAAGCAAAAACATATGTTTAGATCAGAAAAGTATAGTAGAAATAGTTTTTAAAAATGCAATGTACACATATATTGGTTTATGACGTGAACATCACAATGAGTTGATGAGTTTCAAATCCACTTAGAAACTTGAACCTTTTTGCTGTGAGGCAGCGGCACAAACGCAGGGTTCCAAAGACAAACTATTCATGCCAGAAACACACAAACACCATAAAACAAATGCAAAAGAAAAATGGGGCAAATGTCAAAAACACACAAGCCCCAAAACACATGCATGAAGAGAAATGCTGCTGCTTCACAGAGCAAAATGGAAGTTAACCCAGCTACTGGGGGCACCACACCTGAGGGTTATCAGTCTGTAAAGACTTAAGGCCCGGTCACACCGCCCGAACTTGCTGTAGCATTGAAAAAAATTAATCAGCGCTCGTAACCGTTCACCACCGTTTAACAGAAGTTAGCCCCCGTTAAGGCAACGCCGTATCCGCTCGGCTACCACTCCGAAAGTTTTGAGCTGCACAAAATATTGCGAGCGGTGAGGAGCGGGCAATTTTCCGCCACGGCAAAGTTCATCACCGCTCCAACAAGATGCAAGACGCTAGACGCAAGTTTGTGGTCGCTTGGGTCCGCTAGGCCAACACAGAAATGTTGAACACTGGACCACTGCTGCTTCGCCAGCTTTGCCCGGACGGTGATTAAACGTTGCACAAACTTTGGTGGAGCGGTTGTAAGCTTTTTACGAGCGGACACGGGATTGCTGGTACGGTGTCAGGCATTGAAGCAGCGATCCAATGCGGTGATGAACTTTGGTTTGGGGTTGGTATGGAGGTGTCGGAGGGGGACCAGAATTTGGCTATAAATACGGGGAGAAATGGACCAGGAGCCCATTAGTCTGTTGTGGCATTGCTTTGACTTTAGCGCCCTCTGCTGCACAGTTGCTGGAAATGCTTGTATTCAGCCAATTCCTTTATAACTTATCTGACTACTGTGTGTCTTTATTTTCACACAGTGAAACGATCTCTATATACACTGAAGCTAACCTAAGCTTCCATTAAAACATTGCAGATGATGTAAAATACAATACAACGTCGGAGTTGATTCAAATTCACACTGAAGCAATGCAGCATTATGTGTTATATGTACAATACAGGGATAACTGATCCGCATGCGCAGAACGCCGCTCTATCAACGTTTGCATCACCGCTAAACCAGCGTTCGCTACGGTTAACGGTAGCGAACGCTGGTTTAGCGGTGCACCGCTAGGACAACGCCCGTGTTTTACTTTTTTTTTTTTTTCCCATTTTGTGCGCGGTGACGAGCGTTGTCGAAATTCGGCCCCCGTTCAAGGAACGCTACAGCAAAGTTCGGGCGGTGTGACCGGGCCTTTAAGACGTAATATGTTAGTGTTATAAAGCAACCAATTTTTAAAGAAAGACAAAGAAAAATGTACCTATGTACAACTTTCTTCTGGACATCCCACTCATGTTTTTAAAAAGTGATATCTCTCAGGATAACAATCTCTGAGATTGCCTTATTTAATTCTGAACTTCATGGGGTATTTGCTTTAAAATGTTGCAAAGTTATGCAAATTTGAGGGAAAAAAAAAGTACTCAGTCAATACAAATTGTTGTGCGGGAAATATAGGAATTCACAAGTTTATGAACTGTAGCTGACACATTACACTTTGTATGTTAGTGGGCGTGAGAAAGGCCAACTTCACTCTCAATAATACAAAATTACAAAATAAATACAGTAGAGGGGCCTGCGATTAGCTAGAGACCAGACCAGACCAGCATACCCCTGTGACCCTAGAGAGGTAAGCGGAATAGAAAATGGATTGATGGATGGGTGGAGGGGAAAGGGCCATGTTTACACCAACAAGGAGACAAATTGATGCTACAGAAGCTAAAATAAGTCTTTTTTTTAAGTATATGGATGGAAAACTAACCTTATTCTTGGCCTTTAATGTAAATTGTGTAAGCAAGTGAATCCAGTATTTGTTTCTCTGGAAGGCATTTTTTATGTTTTTGATATTTTTAACCTAACAATGGTTGGAGTATAGTACACACTGCAGATGGAGGACACCAACCCAGAGTTCACTGAATAGCCTGAAATGTGTCCAGAAAAAAAAAAAAAATGTGTTAGTTCATTTTTCTTGTTCATTGAAAATGTTATTGTTCATGAACACATGCAGACCGTCAGCACATTTTCAAGATTTTGTTAGAAAGTGTTACAGCGTCAGTTGCAAATATTGGAACCGGATGTCAAGGTAAATGTGAGTCGCTATATCTAAACTTTAGTTAAACAGTATAGTTATCTCCTTTGGCACAATCTCATGCAACCCCACGCAAGAGTTGCTCAATTAATACATTTCTGAAAGCCTCAATCAAAAGTGACTTTGTCTTTTGGTAAAGCAGAATTGTTGATGTAACTCTTACACTGACACAGAAAAGAGTGCATATATACAAAATGAAATGTCCATAATGCTGTAATTTGAGCTGCAACATCAGGGAGATGTCTCCAATGTCACCCAAGCTCTAAAGCCGCTCTTTCCACATTAGTCCTTTTGCTATGTATGAACAATTGTGATGAACGGAGGTAATGGAAAGGCTAAAATGAGTCGATGATCTCAACTGCCATGGTGGGGGATGTGAAAGCAACGTGCTCCTCGCCAGCGCATCACTTCTGACATGGAAAATGGTGCAAGGCCCTTTTATGTCACCAACAAACAAAATAAGGCAAATGGCCAATCATACAGGGACGATTCAAGAATGTTTTGCCAGCACAGAACACACAATATTGTTGTTTCTGTTGCTCGTCTAAGAAACATCATAAAAATGTAATGATGTTCCTTAATGTAAGTTGTTGAGCAAATAAACTATATCCTACCATAACATTATAATAAGAGCTGGAGCAAGTCCAAAGAACTCACAACACAATCACTCCCATGTTAAATACATGGATGGCAATACAAGTACAATATGCTGCATTTTATCTCTGAATCACATCAAGCGTTTATATGCATAGCTGAGGGACCTGACATGGCATCTAGTTTACACTGCAATTAAATAACAATAATGAAATAACTATGATGTCAAGGCAACCTGTGAGCTCTCTAAAGACTTTTGTGCTTCTGCATCAGCAGTCATCTCGCCTCCGGCATCACGAGACGCCCAAAAAATAAAATCTAACCTTGCGTCACGTCATTGTGCACAGTTGTGGCAGTGATTGGTTGGCTTTTAGTGCATTGTTTCCAGTGTGTGTACAGGTGCACAGCTCACATTCACATAGTCCTTCGATTTTGTATCAACATTTGCAATAGAAGTGACGGTTAGAACACATCCATTAGTAGCAACTTCAATAACACTCTACAGCTCATCAGTCACCATTGTTCACGAGCAGGTAAGGAAGCTAATAAGTTGCAGAGTCGACAGGGGGGGAGGCATGGCTCATATGTGAGAGTGGCTGTCTGACAATTTCCCGGTTTTCATATAGAAGTATCCTTGGTATGTGAATGAGGTAACAGTGTCAATGCATCTTGAGTAGCTTGAAGATATAAAAGCTCACTATTTCTATTTGCCAGTGTGCATCAAACGGCTCTAAATGCACGGCAGCTCAGGTGTTTTTCAGTCATCTACCAGACAATGCTGCATTGTGCGCTGCTCTTGAGGAGGTTAAGAGCCTATGGAGGAAAATGGAGTACTACGCAATGATATCGAGGTTCTACAGAATAAGGTACAACTGGATGATAATGCTGCCTTGCGCGCCACTCAGAGAACAAAGCAAAGCAAAATATCATTAAGCAAAAGAAAGTCCTGTGCTGGTGTAGTTTACACTTTTTCTATGGTTGCGAGGCTGGTTGGATGTACTGACAAATTCTCTGAAACACCTTCTCCAAAGACTTGATCATTCAATTCAATAGCTTGGGTGGACATTGCTGCAGTCCGCATGCCCATTGCATGCTCCCTCAACACTTGCAACGTCTGTGGTAGAACATTTTGACGTGGCCTTTTATTGTGGCCAGCCGAAGGCACATCTGTGCTATAATCATGCTGTTTAATCAGCATCTTGATATGCCACACCTGTGAGGTGGATGGATTATCTCAGCCAAATGTATTATTCTGTAAAATAAGCCTAACAAAAAATGCCGTTGTAAGGGGGTAACTAAACCAGCCGGGAATGAAATAATTATCCCCCCCCCACTGTAAGCATGTAACCTTGACGGGCTTGCAGTGATGGCATTGTTGCAGGATTTCTTAAGTAAACAGAAAGGTTTTACTTGGGTGAGGAGGTAATGTTACATAATGCAAAAGATCCTTTCCTTCAGCTCAATAACAAGGTGCCATGTTACATTACGCTCCAAAGTGTCATCCTTCTCACACCAATTCCCACGGCAACCAGACACATTTGTGATACATTATTTTCAACATGGGAGGTTCATGGATAAAATCCCCCCAGTTGAAAGGCTGCTTGAAGCATAACTTTTATTGCTGCTGTCTCATCACAAAAACTTCAGTCCTTTATCCCTGGAAGATATCCTCCTAAAATGGCTTTGTCAACAATTATGACAATAATGCAACAAACCTTCAACAGGGCCATTTTTTTAAATGTGATGCAACATTAGATGTGTTGATCTAAGTTATTTTTCTTTTGTGATGCAAGTTTATCAACTTTACCAAAAATAATCAATTTGCATATGTTCTATACAGTATGTTGAACTGAAAACGTGCAGGAACGCACATACATTACTGCCAATATCTAGTCTTTCTGCCTTCCTAATGTCAGTTACCAATGTGTGATCTAGCGTCGCGATTGATGACCAATGTTGGCATTGATGTGATTTTGAGTAAATAGTTATTTACATGAACTGTACAAGGTTAACAACACAAAGATGTCCCTAATGCTGTAGGAGCACAGTGCAGAGACTGTCAAGATTTTTCTCTGACTCTTTACTCTGACTGTTTGCAGAGACATGACCTTGCTATTTGATGAATGGGAATGAGTCGAAGAAACCCAGTGAGAGCAGTCTTTGAAAAGATCTCTTCTCCTAATCAAAATCAATGTTGATTGGAAGGAGCCAAGGTAAAGCCATGAAACAATGCTCCTGTGAAGGTGCATTTGGAGTCAGCTGCTGACCCCTTTTGTCTTTCTCTCTGGGAGTGAAAGAACTGAGAGGACTCAGTCGTCTAAATGTCCACAAGATTGACATAGCGCCGCATGGCAGCATCGCAGAGACAAGCTGGAAGTTTATCAAATCCTTTTCCAGGGGATTTATGAAGGATTTACTTTCTAAGACACGTAATACATGTTTGCACTCATATAGCATAAATACAGGAAGGGCTAACCACCCACTGAAAATGCCATAACAATGAAAGTGTATGACAACAAAGTGAAGTACAAATACTTGGCTCAGTTTTGTGATATCGGTGAAAAAACATGAACTTCAGTCTTGGCTCCTTTTTTTGTTTTACATTTTTGAAATATTTCTTCTTAAAAAACATTTGTACATTTTCTTTTGTAACATTATGACTTTATTCCATAATATTTTGACTTTATTCCCAAAAATTCCAACTTTACTTTGTTTCAAATATGTTTTCCTTTAATATTTTAACTGTGCTACTAAAATTACATTTTCCCTAATTACAAATGTATTCTTAAAATTCTGACTTTTTTCTCAATATTTTCTTGTTTTACATTTATTATTGTATTTACATTAATTTGTTTGACATTTTTTTTACATTTATTTTTTAAATTTTCCAATTATTTCAAACTTTTGTTTTTTGTTTTTTTTTGTAATTTTGACCTTTATTCACATAATTTGACTTTATTCTCATAGCATAATCTTTTCCGCAACCTAAATGTTGCAAAAATGACAACTTTGTTGTTTGTCATAGTATTGCGACTTTTAAAACCAAACACAGAGACAGGACACTACCTACAACCACGGTGCAAACACAAAATGACAGCACAGCTTGTAACAGGTAAGTAAAAAACACACAGGGCAACTACTACTATAGGGAATGATAAACAACTTTAACAAAAATAGGCCGTAAAGCATGCTGGGCGGCCAGAAACACTCCCAGTGACAGGAGTGATGCTGACTCCCAGCATGCCTTGCAAGCACCTATTTGTAAATAGCTGCAAAGTACATGTTTAGAGTTTGAGTGTAGGCTGTGAGAGCCTCTGACATGCGCCATATAACATTACAGTAGTGCGTTTAAAAACAAGCTTTAATTTGAGTTTTTAAGTCCTGAAGAGGTGTCAAAACCTCCGTCCCCTCTCTATGTGTAGCAGAGCAACACTTTTTTTTTTCTTCATGACATCGCAGCCGGTAAATATCGCGGCAGTAAAACACAAATCCATCGAGCGTATGTTTTTGGAGGTGCACATCATGCATCGCCTGAGTGTTTAGAAGGGGAGGAGCAAGCAAGCATCTTGTGTGCTGTCACATTGACACAGACGTATAAAACAAGCTTAAATGTGAATGCAGACATTAAAATATTACTTCTGCTTCTCGATGCACCCCCCCCCCCCCATCAGATTCCTAATTTATTATACTTTATATAGTCTTTGATCCGTACATGAATTTTTCTGATGATCGTGTTTTGCTTATTTATCAACTGTAATTTATTCAAATCCCGGTTTCTGCCTGCTAACTTGCAACACAACAAATTTTAATGCGTATGAATATTATAGGCACTGCTTTACCCATGGTGGATTGTAATCATGCTTGTGTTGTGTCCCAATGGCAAAATATTTATAAATGAAATTAAAATAGATAGGGCAACAAGTCACCGACACGCTAGAAAATTAATTAATAGTTTTATTAACCATCCTCAATAAAACTGAAAAAAATCCCACAAAGCTGAGTACGGGAAAAGCAGAAAGAAATATAACAGTGTTTAACACAACTAAAGATAAAGAAAAAACATGTACAGCAAAACACTTACCAGCAGACTTTTGTGGTAAACCTATTAAAAAAAAACACAAGGTAGCACCAACGGCAAGAAATCAAGCACTATCAACAACAGGCACACACAAAACACACTAAATGCAAAGCAAATGCCAGAGAGGTCTACACACACACATTTCCCCTCTCTCCCACTGCCTTCTGCATCCTTTTGTCTCAGTCGAGTTGGCCTAATCAGCCACAGTTGTGATGCACATTCCAGGTGTTTCACCTCTCTGGAAAAAAAAAAAAAAACACCCACAAAGAAAGGGACACACATGTCCCACCCACTACGGCGTAATGTAACAGTATGCCTTGCATAAATGGTAAATGGCCTTTCACTTGTATAGTGCTTTTCCACTTCCAAGGCACTCAAAGCGCTTTGACACTGCTAGCACATTTACCTACTGATGACGCAGCATCAAGGACACTTCCACACAATCACAGGAGGACGGAGCACTGTACCTGCAACCTTCAGGTTTTGAGAGAACCACTCCACCAGCTGAGCCATGCCGCGTAGTTACAGCAAGGAAGCCGATCCTGTATTATCTTTATGAAACAGCAGAGGTTTGATATTGCACACATAGTGCTTGCTTGACACAATTACCAACTACTACAATTGGAGATTTTGCCATTTTTACCAGGGTTTCTTATGAAATTTCTGAAGGCGTTTTCACCCTCAAATAACTGTCAGCAGCTATCTCGTCCCAAGAGGCCTACGGCAGAATGGCTAAACTGGTACCAGCTTCTGCTCTCTGGGTATTCCAATCTAATACAAACCCCCTTTTCTTCTCCCCACAGGCCCTGAAGATGCAGTGATTATGGCTTCCTGACCGAGGGCAAAGGGAGGAGAGAGAGAGAGGTCATCAGTGACCATGATATTTTATACTAAAAGAAAAGAGAAAAGGCAGGTTGCCTCTTGAGACAAAAAGCTCTCTGGATATACAGTAAGGCTAAATTATTCATGGTAAATTTACAGAAATCCTAGAACAGGATATATTTAAGATATTTTGCTTCAGGTCTTCACAGCTTCTCATTTTCATAATATTCTAAAGGCTCCCTTTTGCCATTTCCCAGGATACTGCAGCATATCATCTAAGAAGGTGGAATATATTCCAGTCCTGTCTCCTGTTTGCTGGGTAAAGCTGATCTAATTCCCCTTTCTATCAATACATAATCCATGTTAATGAGCTTTGCGCAATTCTTGAATGAACATGCAAGGTCTTCTTTCTCCTGGCATTGTAAATAAAATAGAGCCTGCGAAAATCGATGTGATGATTAATGGCCTTCCGGAGATTATATGACTCGGCCCTAAGCGACCAAGTAGAGGTGTTATCGTATCTCTCTTATTAAAACAGGCTTCACAGAGAGGACGATATTAGAGACAACCACAATCACAACAGAGAAACTAGATTAGCCAACTGTACATGAAAAAAGCGTGACATTTCATGTCTCCCTGGTTTATCAAGTTGAATTCAAGAATACTTCATTTATGTGTTGCTAATAGGTGTGCAATGGTACACAAACATCACAGCTCGGTGCATTCCTCTGTTCACAAGTTCAGGTCGTTTATTTATTTATTTTTGGTACATAATGGAAAAAAAAAGACAACTATTAAATAGCTTGCGCTTTATCATTAACTTTCCTTAATCATAACACCACAGCAGTTTGCTCGTTTTTTTCCCCCACATTGTTAAAATCAAATCCTGCAGTTTTGTTTTTATGACTTTGCCACTAGTCCATTCATTTTCAATGGAAAAGCGGGATTATCACGGGTCTCCGTCCTGCCAAGCGACACGTAAAATTTAT
The DNA here is from genome assembly GCF_027744805.1 of Dunckerocampus dactyliophorus. Classification (NCBI taxonomy): domain Eukaryota; kingdom Metazoa; phylum Chordata; class Actinopteri; order Syngnathiformes; family Syngnathidae; genus Dunckerocampus; species Dunckerocampus dactyliophorus. The sequence continues at coordinate 17,681,058 of NC_072827.1, forward strand.
TGCATGTTAAATTTTGTGCTCGTGCACACTGGCTTGCGACACAATCCCAGAAAGTTAACAAATGTCGCCGAGATGAGAACCGGTCAGCGGGAGTTTCATTGACCGTCCAATGAGTGCTCAGGATGCTATTCAGTATTCTCTCACAGGTAAACATGGAGGGAAAAAAAGAATACTTGCGTCAAAGGTCATGGAGTTATTTGATATTTCAAAAAAAAGACAATAAAGATAAAATCAAAAAAGCAGCGGCATGGGAACTTGTTGCTGCCAGAGTAAACATCACGTCAATAAGACGTTTATGCATACGTTAAGCATAACATTTAAAAGATATGAAAATGATTATGCCAAAGACAATGCATCCAGTCAAGGCAACTTATTAAAAATGTTTCAGCAATGGTCACATTTTCCGAATGAGCATGAAATAAGAACAAACGGAAGTGTAGAAACACTGATAGTGGAGTTCAGGACACAAAACAAAGCCATCAAACAATTTATTTTGATAATAACTAGCCGCTACAAATGAACAAATGACCTTGTTATCGATATAGGCATCTTACCGCTGAGTTTGCTTATTGTCTGCTGCAGGGGGGCAACAGCAAATCAGAAGGAGAGCTTCATGTCAACTGACTGATGTCATATGACATCTACAAAGTGACATCTATGCGATCGACCCACACTATCGTCACGATCGGCTTGTAGCTGTGATCTTTGTGTTTGTTTGCTGTTTTACAACTCGGTATAAGCCTTACTAATGAGCAACATGGACACAGGGGCTCAAATAGCACACTAACGTTGAGTAGCACTCACACGCAAGTTTCATGAAAAACATGAAAATGGCATGAAATACAACTTCAAACTGAGTTAAGGGTTGGTGGCTTGTATAAGGTCCATTGTTTGAAAAAAATTAAATTAAAAGTGCTTTTATTGTGAGTGAACTCCTAGCAAAATTGAAGACACTCACTTTTTATACAAGAGCTGTATAATTTTACAATGACCTGACAAAATAATTGTATAAAATAATCACCCTGTCATAATACAGTAGTATTGAGCAAATCGTGCACATTAATTCACATTGATTTATATTTTCCCTTGAATGGTACGTTGATAGTTATTGCAGATGAGGAGGTTGTAGTGTCCTTTGCTTTAGTCCAAGTATTCAGGATAATGTTGCCTTATCACAGCAGTCATTGAGGTAGAAACAAGCTTTCCTCTATTGCATCAATCCATTAAGAAATGTTCAAGCAGCTGTGAACATAACAGCTGCTGACTCTAATTGTATAATGTTCAAATAAACACAGGAGTTTCATTTGATTTCTTTGTAAAGCATTTCCAGGACCATCTTCATGATATGACTTTTCCACTCTAGAGCATTTATAATATTTGCACTGTGGTCAACTACTGTAAAGCTTTGAGACCTTCTACTGTATCTAGCATTTGCAGCTTGTTGTGGTGGTGGTTGTTCTTCAGGGGCTGTGATTGTACTGTGCTTAAAAACTTAAAAACACTAGCTAAACTAATGGATAGATAGATAGATAGATAGATAGATAGATAGATAGATAGATAGATAGATAGATAGATAGATCGGTAACTGCTGTAACGGTGGTAACTAATTTATTTAATTAATTGCGTTAACGTGTTTTTGCATGATTAACGCATGCGCATCATGTCAAGCCATATCACTCTGTTATGACTGCAGATGGAAGTATAATAGTAGTATAGTGTCCCCACACAGTCAGACACTCTTTTATAACTTTATTCTGACCTGAGCACATCAACAGCAGTGCAATTCCAACACCATATATGTATCTCCAAGTCAGAAAACACGTCTCTAGTCTTCGTCGGAACAACCCTTCCTCATTGTCAAGAGACCATCACAAGATGCATTCGTGTACACTCTTAAAATCGCATTAATGTCTTACTTATGCACATATGTGTGGTTTAAATAAACAGAAAAACAATAAGTGAATATTCCTATCACTCCCTAACCTAACTCTTACTGCGGAAGTACAATTTGATGCTCGTAATTCCCAGAAAATACATCTACACTCAAACCTTGAATTCAACTTAAATTACTTGGTGTCTTTGAACGCAACTCTTCATGGCTCATAATAACACGGTTAACGTGTGATTCAAATGTTGTGCTAATACTGAAGAGACCAGTGTTAGCACACGTCTGAAAATCTGTTTGCCCATCTTTTAGCTTGACTTTAACTTTTCAGTTCATTTGGAGCTGTTAATACATTCATATATATATATATATGAATGTATTAACAGCTCCAAATGAACTGAATTGTGTCCTGTCATTTAGCTTTTTGATCATTTATCTTTTTGTTCATAAAATATAGTAAAAATCTACATATTTCACACATAGCTGCAAATGGTGATTAATCATGATTAATTAAGTGGAAAAATGTGATTAATATGATTAAATTTTTTAATCATTTGACAACCCTAATAATTACAGAATGTATGTTGAGCTGGATGGCACAGGAGACGGAGTATGACGGAGAGAGCCAGGAAGCTAAGTGCCTTCTAGCCAGCCTGTTTGAATTCACAAGACTGTTGTAAGCGGGCATCTTGATTGTTCCAAGGAGGAAATTGACAACTTCCTATGCAACATCCCCAGTGATGCAGATAGAGAGCAAGGGCTAGGACCACAGAGAGCCCTCCTGGGCATGGCAGCCCCTTTAGTGGAATTTAACTCCTCGGAACTCACTTGAAAGAAAGTTCAGGAGGTGATAACAGCAGCCAGAGGCAACTCTGCTCCAGCTCACTGTAGAGTACCTTACAAGGTGTACAAGCGCTGCCCAGCTCTCCTCAGAACCCTCTGGAAGTTGCTGTGAGTAATTTGGCAAAGTGGAATTATTGCAGATCAGACAGGCTGGATGTCTGGATACCTAAGTACGAAAACTAAACCGAGCAGCAGCAATTCCGATCCATCCCACTCGTCAGTGTGGAGGGAAAGGTCTTCTTCAGCTTCCTCACCAGAGGGATGACATACTTTGTCCTAAAGAACTAGTATATTGACACATCAGTGCAGAATGGTGGCATTTCTGGAGGCTCGGGGTGCTTTGAACACACTGGAGTGGTCACCCAGCTGATTAGGGAGGCCTGCGAAGTGAACAGAGATCTCGCAGTGCTCTTGCTGGACATAGCCAAGGTATTTAGATAGATCACCCACAAGCTGGTGGAAACCACCCTGTAAGATCAAGGACTTCTACGGGAACTTGAGGCTGAGAGTAACATTGTAGAACATAACGTCCAACTGGCACCGGCTTGAGAAAGAGATTCTAACTGGCTGTACAATGTCAGTTATCCTGTTATCCTTATCACGAGGAAAAGTGGTACACAAGTTTCGCTTGTCTGTGGATGGTGTGAGCATACCATCTACTGCATCTATGAGAAACAAGTCACAAGCCAAGTCAAGTTTTGACTGCAGCCTCAAAGACATAGCATCGGTCCAAACTACCAACATAAAACATGAATCATGGTTGTCTGCAGTAGACAGGTTTAGCTTTCCCGGCAGGTTGAAGTCGTGGTTATGCCACCAAGGAATTCTACCACACATCCTCTGGCCGACACCAGAGTTGCATCAGAGGACATCGTGGTGAGGACTTGCCGAAAGGTCAGAAATCAAGAGGGGATGGAGTTGACAGATTCCTGGCGAAAACACAAGCTGCTGGTGGATACGGTAGCTGCAGGGCTAGCAGGGCTAGGAGCCATCCCACAGCGTGGTGCAACCTGGCCCAGGACAGACACAATTTTCTACTGAAGGAAATGCCGGCAGAGGTTGTGGATGTGAGGACCAGCAAGATGGATGCGAGAGCATGCAACAGCAGGAGGCTTCAACAAGGTGGGGTGACCTGGCTGACCTGGAATGACATCTGCAAGGCAGAGCCACAGCGGATTAAGTTAATTATCCAAGCTATCTACAACATGATACCCAGTCCAGCTAACTTGCATGTCCAGGGCAAGAGGGACTTCCCAATATCTTCCATCTGTCCAGGAAAGGGCACCCTGGAAAACATCTTGAGTAGCTGCACAGCACCCCTTGGCGAAGACCACTACTGCTGGCGTCACGATCACAGGCACTGAAGACAGTAACCGAAACCATCTCCACTGCAGTGGCCAACAATAAACACACCTGCAGCCAGAGGCCAATACTTTTCGTAAAAACAGGAGAGAGGCCACCATCACAGCCAACACCAGCAGCCAGGATTTTGTCTTCGGCAGCAGACAGTGAACTGCGAGTTGACTCGGGCAGTCAGCTCAACACCGACCTCCTTGAGACCACATGTGGTGCTGTTATTTGCCTCCTCTAAGCAAGTCCTCTTACAGGAACTGACAGTCTCCTGGGAAGACCACATGGAAGAGGCCAATGAGCACATAAGCTGACTGCGGAATGCCAGAGGAAAGGTTGTAAAACCTGCTGCGAGCCAGTAGAGAGACGATGTCCATGGCTTTGCGCTCCTTTTGTAAGTTCTACACCCAGCTTGGCATCATAGGAGCTGCAAACAAGAGTGCCATCAAAACCTCCACACAATCTGCAGAGAGAGCCTCATGGTGGATCTGGACTGAAAGGTCCGAGAAGTTGGCCAATGTGAGGCAATGTGAGCTCTGGCTCGGTCACCTGAGGGAGGGTGTCAGATACTGTATTGTGAAACCACCCAATGATCTCAGAAAATATCCCTGATGATATGCCCCACTGCGTGATTAATTTAATTGAAATATGCACCATAATATATAACTAACATCTTTTATACATGGATATACAGTGTGTTTGAAATGCAATAATTTTTAAGTGTTACGTTATACAGCTATGAATCACTTTAGCAGTCACTTTAGTTACAGCATAAGTGTCTGCCTGGCACTTCTCTATTTTGATCACATTAATGGATTAGAAGCCATCACTATTACTGCAGCGCAAATGGATCTTATGCTTCTCTTGGCAAAGTGGAAATAAAAATCTTACAACTTAAAAAACCAACACACACTAAGTATATACAGAAATATTGTACAGCATCAGTGAACATGTTGCATTTTTTGTGTGTTCTCTGTTGACCAACAGACTGCAGTGTGTCCACATTACTCTTTTTGGTACAATACGGGTAACCTTGATACTACAACAAGAGTGCGCTAAAAAGTGATACTTGACTGAGGTTATCTGCTATGTCTGTCACAATAATCAATAAATCAATAAACCGCACGATAAATAAAAACAAACTCAATTTTGCAGGCCTTAATGTATTGACATGCGTGTATTTTTGATTTCCTCCTCTCTCTACCAAATGGGTCATCGTAACGAGAAAAAACGTTTGTGTGGGGAAGTATTTCCCCGGCGGACCGCTCAATCGTGGCGGAATGTCGGATATCTTGAACTATGTTATACTGTGTTTAAGTGTGTAAAGGGAATGCTAAGTGGCGATTAGCGCAATGCTAACGCTAATCACAGGTGGCTATTAATTGTGTTAGCACAAATGTTACACGTGTTACAGGCCTACTGTGAGCACATTGTAGGTGCTAATGGAAACTAGCTAATCTATGTTGCCATTCCTGTTGATTTATTTCAATTACTTATTTCGTTCTGGGTATGAAAACTCTGTCATTTAATATGAGTGTGTATCATTAAGTGTTTAAAAAGGATAAATACAGACTTAAAAGCTGTTTTAAAATATAGTTTATAGGTTATTCATTTCATTATATGAAAATGCAGACTGTAAAATGTGAATCAATGCTGAATACTTATGATTACACTTCAACACTGTGTGTGAATTACCAAATGGTTTTCCAATCATTGACATATTGTATATTCTGTGATTATGCTATGCATGAAAAGATATTTGGATTAATAGGAATAACTTGATTTCAAGTCACATCATGAACAAACTAGAATATTGATAACATTTCAGATAAGACACACAAAAACTACCCGGGTAGTAGTAGTAGTAAGAATAACGAACGGTGTGCACACGCAATTTAAAAGTACAAAAACATTTTTTTTTCCCATTTATTTAAGAGCTGTACATTTTGTTTTCATTTATTGTATATAATGTATATAATGTATATTTATTGTATATAATGTTCATATTGCCAGTTTATTGTGTGGCAATAAATGTTTACACTGTTCAATTTTCCCACAACTCACTTGTTCGACTCTTTTTAGTGAGTCACCCAGATGAACAAGGGTATGCAGCTCTCCAAAACTAGCTTGAATGTAAGCGTCATTACCTTTATGGTTACTGAGTAACACTAAGGGTGCTACACATTATTGGTGACATGGTAACAAACAGAAACTGGCGAGCACCATGAGCCAACTGTGTGTGCACTCAGATGGTAAGCGGGGCTTGCGCACTAAACTGAGAAGCCACGCTCACGGTGGCCTCAGTTTAGGTTTCTGTCCCTGTATTTGATCAGGAAATTGATTTTTACTGACGAAAATGTTAAAAAATGATTGGAATTGTACAGAAAATGAATTTATAATACAGTTTTCAATGGACAGATATTTTTATTTTATCCTATTCGTTTTTGGCATTTTCATCACGACAGGTGAGGCTCTCACCTGCCTCCCCTGACCACACGTCACTGCCTAAAAGGTAGTAGAATATCAGGTATGAAGGATGGATGGAATGATTGACTTACAAGTCATGTCACTTTCATCTGAGGCGTCAGGGCAGTCGGGTTCGCCATCGCAAAGCCAGGCCTCAGGGACGCAGGTTTTCTGATCGTGACAGTGAAACTCCCCTACATCACATAAGATGGCTTCTGGGTGGAACAAGGAGAGGGTGGAGAGAGAAACAGGAAGAATGTATAGTATGAGATGGCAAAGTGAAAGTGCGTCACGTTTCAAGCACAGTATGAGCTCATGAGGATGATTGCGAGTGGTGAGGATGTGGCTTCACCTGGTCCTGCTGTCGAACCCCCTGTGGTAGAGAGGAAAGGTGACACTGACAATCACCATGGTTATTTAACAAGCACAACTCAAGCCCCACTTTGCCCCTTTTTGAACATGTGCCTTGATTTTGTAAATGCAATGCCATCCATCAACGGAGTCGGATCTTCTGTGAAGTGGAGCAGCAGGCCATGCATTTTTGTCGGCGGAGATTAAAATACTTCCGAAAGAGAGTGACTCAGACGTAGTGCAGGAAATGCCATTTTGACAGCTCCTCTAACAAAGACGCAACGTCCTTCACGAGAGGAAACTATTACAAAGCAGTTTAGTCGAAATTCCCTTTATCTCTCTGCCTCCTTGCTCTTGTACTTTGATTTGATGGAGGAATGGGGGAGTTCAGAGAAAGCTCAGTCGACTTAAGAGTCATAGTAGCCTTTCATTACGGCAAGTATCCATCAAAGTGTTGACATGTTTCCTGCCGGTAGCTGTCACAGCTACAGCTTGATGTTCCCCAAAAATGAGACAAGGTTTTGCAAAAAGAATTGTCGCAGTATGACCTGAAGATATTTTTCCTCAGAGTAAATAAAAAAAATGATCATTTATTTCTACACTTAACTCACAGATAATTAAAATAGATTTAATACCCTCTCCCACTCTCATTCCGAGCCTTTTATTTTTCCTGCAAAGATGCCATCAGGGAATGGAGAGGATCAAGTGGGGGATCTGGCATGCAGCATTTGAATAGTGGGACTGAGAAGTCGATGTGCTACCACTCAGTTCCCCGGCACCCTGCAGCAAATTCACTACCCGGGGACAGATCTGAAAAGGTCAACCATTTCATTCATTGCACCGCTCCCTTTTCCCACTGATGCAATACAGCTGAAATTTAAGCGTTTTACAAGAGGCCATTTTTAATTGTTTCTGCAGCATGATCCAACTTCAGAAGAAATAAAATTAAATGAATGCCATGCCATAACTCAGTGCTTCTCAAAGAGTTGGGCGGGGCCCCCTGGGGGGCGGGGGTGCGAGGCAGGGAGGACTTTCAATATTAGCGCAGACCTGCCAACATATATGAATTTGTCACACTCAGCATGCAGTTTGACTTTTGAATATGCTTGTATGCTTCACTGCTCTCCGTTGTGTTGCATTTTGCTGGTTTCAGTTTCGAGTTCAGTCAGTACAGCACAGATAAATAAATAGATATCACCAGTTTCTCAACAGCATTTTCAAATCAAAAATATTTCCGTCCGCCAGTGGGGGCATGACAGGAAATAATTAAGAACCACTTCTGTCACTGAAGAATTTAAGATAATCTTTTGCGTTTGAAATGTGTTTATGCTCATGACTGATGCCATCACAGTGGCATCGCAAGACTATAAAAATGTATATATATAAGTCACATGTGTGCTTACAGTATCTCACTGAGTGGCCTGCTGTTCAATGTTTGCCTTTTGGTGATCATCAAGCAGCCCAAAATTGCAATCTTCAGCACCATTTTGTCAGCACAGATGCAAACACATTACCAGCACAATGAATAACACAGTGGTGAAAATACACTTAGGGCCACACATCATCTTCATGAAGGCAACAGTGAACATATGCTGGGTTCGGGATTGGCAGAGGCCGTTTGCTGAAGTCCTCAAAGGAACGTCTGTTGCACCTTTCAAGCTGAATTGATTACCATTGAAAGCAGGTTTTGTGGCACGAGGGTCATTTCCTATCTAGTGATGGAAACCTTGAAAAAGACCTCAGAGCAGCCCTTTTACCTATTGATGCTCTCCCTCCTTTCATGCAACTTCACCTTGAAAGCTTGTGGGCCAAATATGTCAACCAAATGGCCTCCTATTTCATTTCATCTTCTCCTGGCAGCCTTTCTTGGACAGCTATTGTTGGAAAAAGCATAAGTGAGAGGAAGTATGCTCGCTGTTGGTTCTTCTCCCTATTTCACAGTATTTGAAGTTAAAAAAAAAAACAACATAATGGCACATTATTTATATTGAGATAGCTGAATAAGGCGGAAAACAAACTTTGACAAAGGGAAGAGCTAAAACAAACAAAAGGACTTCCAGTGAGGGATAAAGAAAAATATCCAAACTGGTTCAATTTCCATAAAAGTTGCAACAAAGTGGCACTGAGCCCGACACATTATCATGAGCTCCATTCCTGTCACCCGACAGCCACCACTGGCACAGCAACGATGCTCATTAAAGCAATCGGTCTTTTGAAGTGTGCCGAATGTTCTGAGGAACAAAGACTTATTTTGAGGCGGGCAAACGGAAAATGTTTCCATAGCCTCGAAAGCTTTACGATCTTGTGTGCCTAGCAGTTGTGCATATTGAGTATTTTTGTTTTACTTGAGATAAGGCACATTTTCCAAACTGACAACCCAATTTCGACCAAAGTCCCTGCAACACTTAAACTAATGTTAATTATTTATAAAGCTGAGCTCTGCAAGGTGAAGATAACACAAACTAGGGTCAATAAAAACGAGCTGCCACGCAAAAATTACCCCCGGGCCACACTTTGGACACCCTGACATAGAACAATAATAGCAGATCGTGTGACTGTAGGAAATAATTTTTGTAAGTAATGAGTATAATAATGAGCATAATAGAAGCTCCTGGAATTTGTCAACCACCCGTCCATGGAATTAATTAAACAAAAAACAGACCTTGTCACCCACCGACACATACTCAACAAAAACATACACCACTTTCGGTTTTTGCTTCCATCGTTCATGAGCAGATCTAAAACCTTTTCTATGTATACTCGTCTCTTTCCACTTTGCGGGTCGAATTTCGCGGCTTCTATCACGTTTTTTTCAAAAAATATCTTAATTAATAAATCATGCTGTTTTTTGGTTGAATACAGCCTATTATTAGTCAAAACATAGGCGTTTTTAAACTAATGTGATGTACTTTGCCTAAATTAAGCATTTCCAAGCATAAAAACGCATGAATTGAAGTACAAATCATTGAAAAGATACAGACGTTGTCGTAGTATTCTACATCGGTCAGTAGGTCTCAGCAACGTTACTGTAATGTTCTGTGAGACACACAATCACCAGACTTGATCGCGGGAAAACCAGACTTTTATTTCAGTTTTGAATTATCTCACAACAGGGACAATAATAACAAAAATAAAAATCCCTAATGAAAACAAGGGCTACTGTGGCGGCCACAACTCACGGGAAGATGAAACTCAACTCTGAACACCCGACGTCACTTCCTGTCCGCCACTCACTCTCACTCTGCTTCACTAGGGAACACATTTATACACCTCCACCTGCTTAATCAAAATGCTGTCACCTGCAACTTTCTTTGCCTCCATTTTAGGTTATTCATGTAGCCATGATCAAAAAGAAAGCAGAGATTCGAGGCGACAGCGAAAGTGGGCATGGTTTAAACGGAAATCGGTGGGGCTTCAATCCGTAAATTAAAAGTCTGAAACTGACATAGATTGATCAGAAGTTGCTATATTTATTGTTTATTTGAAAACTATTTACAGAACCACCTCAAAATTGAGATTAAAATTACGTTTTTGATCACAAAAGTAAATGACCACTTACAAAGCATATTTTTTTATGATGTTTTTAATTTTTTTTTAATGATCTGTGTGAAGTGGGTGATTCTTGCATTCGTTCAGTGATGGCAAACTGTGAAATAATCTGTCAGCCTTTTTGACTGTATTTTTCTCAAAAGCACCGTGTTCAGTATTACAAGCAACGTTAACCAACTGACTTTATATCACCAGCCAAATTAGAAGCAAGCAGACGAAGAAAAAAAAAAAAAACACCGGCAGTGACCAACGCAACACAAGCCGTTTACAGCTCTGCCTTGTACAAATGCACCGCGTACGTCACGGAACAAGTCTACCAACTAATTTTAAATATCATACAAAAAGATAAGCAGCAGCGAGCGCTTATTCAGGCACCACGAGCGAGCAAGGACCAGCAAATTCAGACATTGTGAGTGCGAGGAGATTGGTCTTTATGCGCACTGAGTATGTTTTTACACACACCAATTTTGGCATTAATGTGACGCCAAGCGAGTCTGTTTAGAGAGGGGTGGTCGCTGTGTGTGACTGGCCAATCACAGAGCACACAGAGTGAATACATAAGTAGTTACCCAATGACGATTTTCCTTCATCACAATTACGGATAATGACGAGACATACTCATTTCATGCTCGTACTCGGCAAAAATGTATTATCCGTAACAGATACTAGTCTAAAATGAGTATCCGGCTCATCCCTAGTCATTATGCATATAAAGATATGTAGTATACATTCTGTGCCTTGCCTGTTGCCCGAAGTCAGCTGGGATAGGCTCCAGCATGCCCCCGCAACCCTAAAAAATAGGAGAAGCGCTATAGAAAATGGATGGATGGATGGAGTATACATTCTCTAACTTAGAACACAAGGATTTTCACAATATGGCAATAATCCGTGTGAACAGTTTTTGCTTGTTTTAAATATGGTGACTTGCTGACTGTACAAACTCGATCCCAAAGAAAATGAAAATCATACATTAAGATGATGCAAATGTTAATCCTAAAGATCCACTCCATAATTTTACATGTTTGTTGTGTTTGTTTGAGGTCATGTGTGAGCTGCAGCCAATACCCTTTGGGTGAGAGGTCTGGCACACCCTGTACCGGTTGCCAGTCAATCAATTGGCAACCCTAAAGGTCAGTAAGGACAAACTTACTGTCTGTCATGCATCTTGATTCATGAATTTAAACCATCTCACACTGTCATTGCAGACTTAGTGTCCTGCTCAGCTGCACGTCATATGCATAATGAAAGGAGCAGGAGATGATGAGCCAACCTAAGCAGGTTATTAAGTATAACAACAGCATAATGCAGTCCTCGCATGAGTCGTCAAATCCACCAAAAAACGTAGTTTAGTGCGATGCATCTCAACGATGTTTTACGTGTGTATAATGATTTTTAATGACTTATTACAAGTAAATCTCTGGAAGTGACATACTCCATGTGGTATTTAGGCTTAAATGTCATTCGAGTCAAGTCTGATGAGAATATGACTGAAGAAAGGACCGTGACGCTGCTTAATGATGAACCGTTTCAGGAACGACATGGTGCAAGTGGCTGCAGAATACAGTGACGTGAGATACCACTGATTTCGTTTCTGGTCCGATACTGAGTAAAATTCAGGCTGGTAATGACGATACCTATCTGATACTGACACTTTGTGCATATTCAACTAATGTGTCCAGTAATTTTTTTAAAGTTGTGTATTGCATATCATCGCATAAATAATAGAATACAACAGAAGAATAGACATTTAATTAATAATTGAAATAATAATTTAAATATTATACTCTGGTTTCCTCCCACATTCCAAAAACATGCATAGGTTAGGTTAATTGGTGACTCTAAATTGTCCAAAGGTATGAATGTGAGTGTGAATAGTTGTCTACATGTGTCCTGCGATTGGCTGGCAACCAGTCCAGGGTGTACCCCGCCTTTCGCCCCAAGTCAGTCATGGCTCCACTTACAATTGGTCAAACATTTCAGACAAACATTACTTCAATTGACTGAAGTATCAAGAGTATCAATATTTTGATTTGAGAATTGATTTTAGAGCATGAAGAGCTGGTATCAGAAGTATCAATGTTTCAGTATCAATCCACATCACATGCAGAATATTGATCGGCCAACACACAAAGAAGTGTACATGTGAAGATGTAGGCTAAATCTTGTTCAGGATAAAATCGAGTCATTCTATTAATGAGAAGGACTTGGATGGCTTCATTAGATACTGGCTGACCTTCACCACATAATAGTTGTGCTCTTATTTTCTCTACAAGAGCTGGGGCATGTCAACAAATTATTAAAAGGGAGTGCCATGTAAAAGTTTCAGAGAAAGACAAAGGAACAACCCCTTGCTCTTTGACATTAATCTCTGAACACGTAAATGAATGAATCATAAGAACCATCACATGCTATTTACTGTTCTAATGTGAGCCAGTCTTACAGCATATTAGGTTCACACAGAAACACCAATTATACATTTCCATCAAGGGATTTTAGTGTTCCACTGATTTGCACTTGACCTTTAATTTCCATAATGATAACGACGTTGCAAAGGCTGTAATTAAGTAGTTGTCCAATTAACAAACACATTGGCAGCTTTACAATAGGACCAAAACACATTCTTCAAACATTTCCAACTGTCCTTTGTGTCCAGGTTTTGTGTCCATGTTCACAGCATCATAAAGCTGTATATGGCTGACTCGCCTGTCAGTATAGAGTGTGTTCGAACAAACTTTCTGAAAGCATGTTTCTGAAAGTCAGCCGTAAAAGAACATTAGCAGGTATCATGCTTTCGAGTACATCTGGCCAAAAATAGAACAAATTTAAAGTGTCCTAGGTGGCTTATACCAGAGCATTTTTGTGTGTTGGGTTGACACACCAGTGGCTTAGACACTCAAGCTTAATCCAGAGAGTCAACAAAAGAAAATCCAGAATTGATAGACATGGTTTTTCTGGTTGGAAGGCTGGGTATATCCGCACAACGAGTGACATCTTCAATCATGAACATAGTTGATTTATTGCCTCTCTGATAGCGTCAATTCAAACAAATTTACTGGCAAAGCGATTTCAGCAAACATGAACTGTCTTTGCACGATTTTCACTGCAGTATTAGTTGAAACCATTACTTGCACAAGTACTTGTACTAGTAAAATGGAGTTTGCTTATTTTTCTACAAGTATAATTTCATTTGAACCATGAACAATGGTAGCGGTTGGATTTATTTGAACATACATATGTTATACTTTGGTATACGTCACATGTTACAATTCACAATTCCACATATCCAAGAGGAGTATGAAAAGGCAGAACTTATTTAATCCTTACCTATCTGCCTTTCACATCGATTGCTAATACATTTGTTCACAAATCTATAGATAAGATGACTCGAGTTGAAGCATACCTGTCAACATTTGCACTATAAAACAAACGGATAATGAAGGGAAAATAAGGAACTGTCATATGAGTACGTGTAACAATGTGCAGCGACAGTGTTGTTTTTCTGGCGTGCTTCTTTTATTCTGATTAGATTTTTTATTTTTTTTTTTCATGAAAGTTCAAATAGAGAAACAATACGGGAAACTATTAAAATAGGAGGACGCCTGGAAAGAAAGATGGTAGTTTCCCGGTAAAAACGGTTGAAGACAATGACAACTGCTGTATATACTGAAGACAGACAACTATGATATGAATAAACTTCATGTAGAGATGAAATATGTGCTCCGCCCTGTTTAGTGTGCAGCATACTTTGAATAAGAATCAGTAATTTTAGCACTTTCACGTTCATGGTAACACAACACATCAGAGATGATGATGATGATAATAATAATGAATGAATGGCACTTTCGTCTTGAGACTTCTAAAACACCTAAACACTACAGAATATAAGAGAGTTATAACCAAGGGTGGTTGGGGTGTGCTCTAGCGTTGTTTGGGGGGAGCTCTGCGATATAGCTGATTCCAGTCAGTACATCTCCGGTATACATGCATTTTTTTTTTTAATGTTTCCAAACATCATATACCTGTCATTTGTAGCTTACTAATCATTCAATTTCGGCGCTGTATGGACACAGTTCTTTTGTTTCAATGGCAATTAAAGGCATTATGCTTAGGTCGTGCATGCAAAGTTATAAAACACTTCAAAATGTACCTCTGTTGTTTTGTGACGCAGTTAAATTAAACTGTCTGTTTATCCAGTCCTGTATTTGGGGCACATAAACACAAACAACAATCAGGACCCGTTCCCCCACCCAAAGGCGAAGGGTAGTTCATTGGGTTAAACTCTAACGTACAGGCCCTGAACCGAAGGGCAAAAGGAATTGCCACCCCTGCCCGTCGCCGCTCACTGCTGGCAACGCCAGAGTGGAATAAAGTCCAGCCCCTCTCCAGTGGACTGGTTCCAGAGCCCTTGCTGTGTGTCAAGGCGAGTCCGACTATATCTACTTCTATACCTCATGCACCAGCTCAGGTTCAAAATAATTACAATTTATTGATAAAATGAAAAGAAAACACAAAAAAACGCAACCAGACTCTTGTGGGCAGCACGCTAGCTATCACTGCTGATTATATGGTCAAATGAAAGTGACTTGAGATGTTCTGTCCAATTTGTGTACATGCTTACTTATATTATAGAGTGGAATATTTGTTAGCGTCATGAATCTGTTCCATAAGGACCAATCCTAACCAAAACGTACTCTAACCAAATACATTTTCCCATAAGAAACCATGTTAATCCAATTAATCACATGTTCAGTGAAGGTAAAAGACATTAAATGTTAATTTATCCCTTTCATTCCTCATTTATATGCATTTAGAATGGTTTCATGCATGTAGAACTACAAAAACTGTTGTTAATATTTTTGAGACTTGTGGCATATCTATGTTGGTTAACAAAGAGCTACAGGGTCAACCACTGATGACATCACAGACTTCCAGTTCCTTTTCCCATGTATTAGTTTTGTGATAAAAAATACATTAAGAACACAGCTGGACTGGTGCAGTGTATTTAACTGATAAACATGCTAACCGGGGCCTACACTAAACGGGGTGCCACTGTATTTGTACAATTCAATACAAAAAAAAAAAAAATCATTCCCCTCCTCACCCAGGAGATGAGAGCTCCACCTTGATAGACATTAAACTATAAAAATAGCACACACGTTCTTCCAACAAGATTGACTGGCTCATACTGTGAGCATCATAGAGGTGCAAAGACTGAGAGACAGCAACATGTTGGACAAGCTGTTTTAATCTTTAGTGCTAAATATGTGCCAATGCTGCTGTCCTTTTAGGCTGGCATACAAAAACTTCACATGTCCAGTGAGTGGATCCAATACATGTTTTCGCATTTATACAGATTTAGCATTAAATGAGAGTGGGCTGTCTGAAGCAATTTTCATCTACCAACAGCAAAGTGCATTAAAGTGCAGGAAGAGTATAAATGTTCCTGTCATGAGGGTTATACAATTAGACAATTTTGCAATCATCATTATTTTTTAATCCATCTCAATAAGGTTATTTGCTTCCGTTAATGAT